>NC_056730.1:426272303-426572303 GCF_019279795.1 Protopterus annectens
TGCCTGTGGATGTACAAAAGACAATGGATTCACAGCTTTCTACACTGCAGTCAACCTTTAACATAGGCATACAACTGATTTTCATATGCAGCTGATGGTTGGGCCAGAGGGGCATGCACAGGGCTTACAGCAACACAGCACGCCTGGATGCATTTCTGTGATTTCACGGAAAGCTTCAAAATGTCCTTCATTAACGCCTCATATGATGGCTCCACACTTTTCAAGCTCAAAGTTGGACATGTTGATCACGAGACAGCAGGATAGTAAGACTTTCTTCTCAGTGGGCCTCCATTTTTCTGCCCCCCCCCTCCACCAAAGATCCTACTCCAGGAATCAAATGGGACAGAAAAAAGATTTGGCTTCCTAAATCACGCAACTGGTATCAGGAATCTCCTGGTGATAAAGCTCCACGTGGCAGAGGTGGAGGGAACTGTAATGGACGTCACCCAAGAGGCAGAGATGGACTGCATAACCAAGGCTTCCGCAGTCCCTTTACTGTTAGGCCCTATCAGCATCCCTGAAGGGTTGCCCAGCTATTGCACTCTGGAGACAGCTGGGGGACACTTATCTCTGCATCCTCAAGCCTAGCGAAGCATAAAAGATGCATGGGTGCTAAAGATAATTTCCACAGGCTGTTCTATTCCCTTTTCTCTTCCACCTGTATAAAAGAACGTTTTTCCCCATGTTCCACCCAGTTAATGGGAACCAGCAGCAGTAGAAGTTTCCAAGCTACTAGAAGAGAGTCATCCAACCTGTCCTTTTAGAGTAGTTAGAATCCAGAGTCTTCTCAAGGTTCTTTTTAATTTCAAAGAAAATCGGGGACCTCAGCCCAGTTTTGGATCTGTCACCTGACCCAATTTATAAAACAGACAAAATTCCAGATGGTCACAATTCAGTCTAGGTGGTGGTGTTGCGGTAGCATTGTCACCTCACAGTAAGGCGTTGTCCGGTTCGATTCTCAGAGAGTCTTCTGCGTGGAGACATGCGTGAATGGGCGTACCTTCGTTGAAGGTTGTGCGTCAGGGCTGGTAACTCGGCATGTAAAAATCAACTACCAATCATTAGCGTGGACCGGAGTTCCGCTGTGGCGACCCCTAACCGGGAAAAGCCGAAAAACACAAACAAATTGCCTCTTCTGAGGAAGGATGATTGGATGTGCTCAATAAATCTCCAGGATGCTTACTATCATGTGAAAAGAGAGAAGCACTCTAGGGGATTCCTTCAATTCAGAGCCCTGCCTTTCAGTCTCACTGCAGCCCCCGGGGATGTTTACCAGAGTAATGGCAGTGGTAGTGGTGTACTTGTGTATGCTAGGGATAGGGATCCAAATCTTACCCTGCCTCGATGATTGGCTCCTGAGTACTACCTGCATGCATCTGTTGTTACATTATTTGGACCTGTTGATGCAGTGGTAACTGGACCTAGGTATCACAGTAAATGTCTCCAAGTGTAAGTTGTTACTAGTCCAACAAATAAAATTCATTGGATGTCACCTCAGCACAACTCTACAAATTCAGTTTTCCCATCCCAGGGTCTTATTTTTTTTTATCTAACAGCCACACAGGTGATCCATTATCTCTCTCCTCCAGCATGATTGCTCCTGGATCTCTTAGGTCCAGTAACTTACACACTTCTAATGATTCTGATGGCCCTTAACTTACGTGGACTCTAGCAGTGCTGTGGTCCAAGAACTTTCACCTATTACATGTGAAGATTTGACTCTGAAGAGTTTTCAGACAACACATGGCTTGGTGGATAACTTCCCCTTCAGTAGCCAAGGGACAGCTCTTTCCAGAGATCTGCCACTAGCAGTAGTAACTATGGAAACCTCCTTGTAAGGGGGGGGGGCATTTTCAAAGGGAAGAAGATCCAAGGCACGTGGTCAGCTTTAGAGGCCAACCTTCACATCAGTGTCTTGGAGATGAGAGCGGTCCTCCTAGCTTTGCAGGCATTTCAGGATCTCCTTCCCAAGCGTGCGATTTCCATACAGATGAACAGCATGGCAGTTGTATGATACATCAACAAACAAGGAAAAACCCATTCTTACCCCTTGTGTCATGAGGCCATGAGACTTTGGCAGTGGATGGATATCTTCACATCATTTTCTGATAGCACCACACTTCCTGGGGTCTTCAGATGTTCTGGCAGACAAATTGAGTAGGAGTATTCTAACTCTTCACCTCAATCCAACCCAATGGTGGTAACTTTAATTTTTCGCCAATGGGACCAACCTTGCTGTGAGCTTTATACCTCCTACATCAACGAAAAGTACAACAGTTACTTCGCCGTGATCCTTCCACAGAGTCAGTCACAGAGGGATGCTCTGGTCCACAGTTGGCCGCCTGGCCTCCTTTATGCTTTCCCCCATTACCACTGCTGAACAAATTAATTCAGAAAGCTAGACAGTCAAGGCCAAAGTAATCCTCGTTGCCCCCTTCTGGACCTGATAAGCTTCCCATTCCTGTGGCCTCTACTAGTACTTCCTCCTTGGATGCTGGATCAGTGTCCAGATCTTCTATCTCACATGTCTGGATTGCCTTCTCCAGACCAGAATACCATGAAGCTAAACAATTGGTCTCTCCAGTTTTGACCGTAGACAGAGATGCCAGGCTTCCTATTTCAGTTGTTGTGATTTTATTAGCTTCTCCGAAGCCTGCTTTGAAAAAGATTTATCACAGCAAATGGAAAATATTTTCAATTTTGGAGGTAGCCACGGGTCTGGACCCTTTTTCTGCACCCATTCCCTCCATCTTGGAATTCTTTGTCTAAACTTTTTTTTTTTTTTTTTTTTTTTTTTTTTTAATATACAAAGGTTCCAGTTTCTACCATATGGCTTTCTGCATCGGTAAGACAGAAAGGAAGCTGAAACAGAGAATATATGAACATGTTAACGACATCAGGAATAAGAACACTAGGAATGCTTTGTACCGAGATTGCCTTGATTGTCCAAAGGCCAAATTTTCATTTTTTTGTTGAAAGAAGTTTCTGTGGATGTTAGAGGGATGGTCTATTGAGTATTAAGTATAGAGAGCTTTATTGTCAGCTTGTCCTTGAATCAAATAAGCCCCAAGGTTAAATGAAAATGTTTCTTTAGCCCCAGTACTCAAGATGAGAGCAGCAAGATTATAGAATTACAACTTCATGTCTTTAAGTATTGTATGTTATGTTTTTGCGTGTTCATTATGGTATTACACAAAAATGTTGTTGGATGATGAACATCATTTTTTAGATTTAATAATTATGAATTTTTCCTTCTTATTCTTCTTCTGGCTTTTCTCAGTTAGGGGTCGCCACAGTGGATCGCCTGTCCGCTCATGATTGGCAGGTGTCAAGTTGCCAGCCCAGCGCCCAACCTTCCACAGAAGACACACACTTGCACCTAAAGCCAATTTGGAGTGTCCAATCCACATACAGCATGTCTTTGGGATGTGGGAGGAAACCAGAGCACCTGGAGGAAACCCATGCGACCACAGGGAGGACATGCAGACTCCACCCAGAAGCCACCCCAGCCGAGGATCAAACCGGAGAACCTTTTGCTGTAAGGTGGCAATGCTAACCGCTGCACCACCGCGGCTGCCCGAATTTTTCCTTCTCGTTAAGGTTTTAATATTTGTAAAAAGGTATGGTTGAAGTGTCATATGGAAGTTTGGCCACAAAATGGTGATATTGTATTTTATGAAGTATTTTATGAATTATTTTAGTTTTTTTTATTAAGACATGGTTAATGATTTTAAAGATATTTATAAAAAAGTGACTTATTTATTATTTTTAAGGAGACTTGATTGTTTTTTAATGCTTATACCTGTTATAGGATTTTTAAAGAATACAATTTTTTTGATTTGTGAACTTCTACATCGGATTCCCTTTAGAGGCTTTGTTATGTTAATCTACCAATCAATTACTGTTTTTAATTGGTCTAATAGGTAGGGCTATATATTTACTAGTTTTAGCATTTACTGGGTTTCACATCTGATGAAGTAGTTAAGAAAATGCAGTGGCTTGTAGCATTTATGTGCTTGTTTTACGTGCTATTGTGTGTATAAATAAATCCTCCTTTGCTTGGACCGGTCCAGCTTGGATTTTTTTGCTTATTAGTAACATTTTCCAAGGCTTTATCCTTCTTTTGTCTGGTTATTATTCTACCATTAAAGTTCAAATGGCAGTAATTTATCATTTTCATATTGAACACAATGACACTTACATACCCTCCATGAAGATCTCAAAAGCTTTTTTTTAGAGGTACATTTCTGTTACATCCTCCCATTAGAGATCCATTCTTTCCATGGGATATTACCATCATACTCCCAATTTCTGACACGCCATCCCTTTGAGCCTGCGGCCATGGCAGATATTAAATATCTAACTTCGAAAGCAATTTTCTTAGTTGCGATCACTTCAGCCAGATGAATTTCAGAATTGCAGGTGCACTGTTGCAAACCACCCTATTTGATTTTCCATAAGGACAGGGTTTCTCTCGGGTCTAATGTATCCTTCCTTCCAAAGACAGCATCCAAAACTAACTTAAATCAGTCCATGCATTTACCACTGTTCTTCCCCAAATTCTCAGACAAAAGGAAATGCATTTTACACATGCTAGATGTTCATCCACTCAGATTCTGTCTTCTTCAGCAAAACAGTTCAGGTAATCGGATCAACTATTTGTTGCCTTCCCAAAGTCAAAACTTGGTAGAGCTGTTGCAAATGTTACACTTCCTAGATGCTTGGCAGACATTTCCTTTGTATATGTAGGATGGGTTTAAATTTATAATCCAAACCAAGGGCTCACTTAACAAGAACTGTACTTCAAGAGGCTGCCAATTGATGTCATTTGTGCAGCAGCAACTTACTTGGTCATACCTTTGTAACTTCTTATAAACTGGATGTGCAGTTCAGTTCTCACTTTTCCTTTGGATGAGAAAGTTGGGTACTTTCCGTAATGATGCATGTTGTCTGATTTTTTTCTGGTTAAGCCTCCATCCCTCCTGCCCACTTTTCAAATTGACACATATGGCTACAAGATGATTGAGTGGTTGCCACGTCGCACCCTGTCTATGAGTGGCCCTGTCTGCCCCTTCTCCATGTTTGATTGTTTTCTAATATTTGATCATAAATAGGCCTTAGCTGTATGGTAAAGGGCAAACTCGAGCTAAGGTATTAAGATGGAGTTCAGGGAATTATGGGTAGGGGAGAAGTCTGAGCCCTGGAACTGTGGAAGCTTCAAATTCGGTGCCACGATTGGATCCAGCATTCCATATGTTGAACTAGACGAATGTTAGACTATATGGATTTAACATTGTTAAGTAAATCACTTTAGATCTGATGTCAATCTTCACATAGTTCTTGACAGTGGGTTTGGGTCCACACCCTCAGAACAAAGTCTGCCATTATTCCAGCTTCCGAGTACCAAAAAACTCTCGAGCTCAGCTCTACCCATAATGCTCCTTACCAAATTGCCTGAAATCTCATTTGCCGCTTGAAAGTGCCAGACACGTCACCTGTAAGCTCTTGAGCGAAGCATTTTTTTTCTTCTGTAAGTAAATATCTTCCCATTGTATTTCAAACCTTCTATTACTTTATTCGACCTTTCATCTACCCACTCCTTTCTAGTTCTTTTACTGTGCATGTTATTCCTTGTCTTTACCTTCAGGTAATCTTCTGTACCATTGTTGGTATATTTTCCATTTATCTTTTGGTATTTCTTTGTACCATTGTTCGTACTTGTACTGTCTTGTATATATTTTTCCTGTTTAAAAAAAAAAAAAAAAAAAAAAAAGATATTTAGTGTTAGAATAGTCTCTTCTATTTTTCCAATATTTTCCTCTGTGTGTCTCTCTCTCTTGATTATGGCAGACAAGCCTACTAAAGGCACCACCGGATTTAAAAGGTGCCTTAAATGCGACAGAAGAATGCCCAATTTGGACAGGCATACTCTTTGCATTTATTGTCTTGGAGATGTTCATCTCCAAGAAGACTGTGCTATATGTAGTGGGTTTAGCCATTGCACAAATGGAGTGCGAAAATAAGCTTATTTTGAAAAGCCTGTAAAATCTGAGTGTGACGAAGCTGTATCCGGGTCTAGACCAGAGAGCTCACCTTCTACTTCCTCTTCCTCCATTAAGAGGGAGAAGCCTAAAAAGAGGTCCCACTTGGTTCTGGCTGTTCCATCGGAACCAGTTCCAGAAGTACCTAAATCTTCTTTGGTGCTGACGGCATTTTCAACACCGACAACTCAAGCATCTAAGCCTTCTGCACCGAGTTCATCTCTGCCAACCACAACATCAGTTCCTGCTGAAACTCAGGAACCAAAAGACTCACCCATCCCTATGTTACTTCGGACCAAGTATTCATCTTTGGTGGACCCCTTCATGGATCTTCCTCCAAGTCCTTTCTTGGAGAGGCATTCTCCCAGGTCTCCCTCCATTTCCTTGGTCCGATCCACCAGGATCCGTACCAAGTCAGATATTGTGAAAATGGGGCAACAGCCCCTTGTGGCAAGGGGATTGCCTTTGTCTCTGATTCCTGCTGCTGGTACTGCCGGAACCAAGTCCAGATCTACTCCAATTTGTTTTTTTCCTCCTCCGACTCACACTGAGACTTTGGGGTCTACTGTGACAACAGATCCCATACCGATTGCTTCAGTGTGAGTTAGAGATCCTTCTCTGGCACCAATCACTTCCTTGTGCGCTTTGGGTGTTCTGGACCTAGGGACCTCTCGGGGCTGTAGCTTTGTTGCAGGTTCCGGGGGGGGGATGGTTTCATTTTCGGTCTTGAAGCCATCCATGCCCCTTGGTGCCTCTGTGTTCGTAAGCTTGGCTCCAGCTTTGGAGGAGGTTCCCTTGGTTCGGGGATGGGACCACGGTTCCCGAAGCAGTGTTTTTCGGTTCCAGGCTCCCAACCCTTTATGGGGGCCTGCCTTCCTGGCCACAGAGAGGGTTTTGTCTGTGTCAGGCAATCATTTGTTACTTACCCCGTTGACTTCAGGTCTTTCCTCTCGACCTGTTCTCTCTCCATCCTCTTCCCTGGGACAGAGAGCACAACAGTCTCAGGATCTAACTACTGTGGTTATGTCCTCTTCGGATACCTCTCCGGAACACCCCACCGAAAAGATCCCTGTGAAAAGGAAGTGTAAGAGGAAACACTTGGAACTCCCCGCAGGAGTCATTCACGGAAAATACAAATTTTGATGAAGGGGGAGGTTCCTCCAAGTCTCCCCCTGATGATGTTTCCTTTGGCGACATCCTTGAAATCCTGAAACAGAGGATAGGCTGGTCTTCCTCCCAACCTTCCTCAGAGGAGTCAGTATATCTTGAGGGTTTTCGTGCTCAACCTGCACCTCTTGGATTTTTCTGCCCACTGACAGCCTCATAAAACTGATTGCTCAGCGGCATGGAAGTCACCTGATTTTATTGAGTCGACCATTAAGAGACCAGGTCGTTTATTGTTGGCCGCTAAGGGTCAGCCACATTCGACTAAGGGAATCCCAGTAGATGCCATGGTGGTAGCAATAGCCACTTGAGGGAACTTGCAGAAGGGAGTCCCACTATCCATCCCCCTAATAAGGAGTCAAGGGCTATGGATAGATTTGGGAAGTGCGTTTATGCTTCATCGACCTTATCTCTTAGGTCCCTGAATTAGATGGCACTTTTCACCTGATTACAAAGGGATCTGATAAAGGAACTTTTGGGTACTCTGACAGGAGCAGTAGCTGAAGGAGTTTGGGACAAAGTGACTTCTCAGCTTGCAACCCTAGAATCCATATCAAACTCTTCCATGAGGCTAATTGCACATGCTGCCGAAGGATCGAGAGCAGCAGGTTCAGGTGTAGCCATCAGGAGACACACTTGGATGCACTTATGAGAGTTCACGGAGCCATTTAAGTCTTCTTTCATCAACACTCCATTTGATGGAACATCCCTATTTGGCTGTACAGTGAAGGATACTCTAGCCAGATGTGAAAAAGATGGAAAGACACTTTCTGCCATAGGCGTTCGCGTCTCCACTCCCCAGTGATATTATTCCAGGAACCAGTGGAGTGGGAAACTATGGTTTAAAAAGTCCAAAGGGCCTTTCCAGGACACTCATGGCAATGACTTCCCCCGGGGAAGAGGTGGAAGTAATAATGGAAGTCAGACACCAAGGAAGAGGCAGAAATGACCTGTAGAATCAGGGTTCCAGGGATTCTTTCTCTGCGAACTCTTATCAGCATTCCAGAAAGGAGGCCCGATTGCCTTCCTCTGGAGGCAGTCTGGGGGTGATTATCACAGAACCAACATGCCTGGCTAAAGATAACAAAGGACCTTTGGGTGCAGAGGATCATAAACAGAGGTTGCAGTGTCCCTTTTCTAGTCCATCCAAAACCTATGACCAAAATCCCGGACATTCCACCCATGCACAGGAAAGCAGCAGTCTTAGAAATTCAAAAACTGCCCGACAAGAGAGTCATCCAAGCAGTCTCACCAGACCAAATAGGATCTAGAATTTACTCAAGGTTCTTTTTAGTGCCAAAGAAGATGGGACTGAAGACCAATTTTGGATCTCAGCAGGCTGAACAGGTCAGTTCAATAGACCAAATTCCGGATGGTCACAGTTCAGTCCGTGCTCCCTTTTTTTGGGAAAAGACGATTGGATGTGCTCTAATAAATGTTCTTCATGTTTCACTGATGCAGTCATTACATTTGGGTTATCTGCTTGCATGTAGCCCTCAGTCAACCTGATTATCAAAGTCTTGGGTCCTGCATCAGTTGCTGTCTCATCTTCCATGACGTCAGGTAGTCAGTGGTATAAAGTGTGCAGCCGACGCCATTACATCAGTCTTTCTTGCTATGCAGTGCCAGAAGCAGTTCGCAAGTGCCGGTCGGCCAACTCCTGAAATTTTCATTTTTCGAGTTTCAGATCCAAAGTCTTCGAAAAAGCTAAGTACCCCGTTGGGGATCCTTTTTCTTGCTTTAAACCGATGTCAGTAAAAGTTAACAATTGTATTTCTTGTGGAAGGCAAATACCTCATAAAGATTTTCGTTCGTACTGTATTCCTTGCTTAGGCCCAGACCACGACGTCCCTCGCGATCGGTTTTGTGCTTTATTCAATCCTCGAACTATTCGTCGTGGGTTCATTTTTGCATTTGACTATTTTGGTATTCGGTTCAATTATCCAGAAATGGCTTCAGTAAGCTATCTGACTACCGACATTCCGAAAAAACGTAAAGAAAAAGACAGAGACAGACCACATAGGTCCAAAGCTGCCGACAACGCTTCCGTTAAGCTAGTTGCCAGTTCACCGGTACTCAATGAGGCGCTTTCGCAACCCCTGATAGCCGCTACTTCAGATTTGCAGGCCTCTACTGAGACTCATTCGGAGTCCGGTATGCCATGAGATGCTTCGACTATGGAACTTGCAGATGTCTCTACCTTGGATGGGTCAGGAGCCTCTGTGCAGGCACCAGCTTCTGAGGGTGTATCCAGGCCTAATGACTTGCATATCAAACCAACGCCATCTTCTTCTTCAAGGCCTAAAACTCGATCCACACCTAGAAAACTGAAGCCCAGACTGCATGGTCAGGCCCATATGCCTAAAAAACAAATAAGAATGGCTGAAGACCTTATTACTCTGATCAGGGGAAGCCACTGTTCTCCCCCTAAGAGACCTAGAACTGATTTTCCTTCTGATTCTTCGGATCAGGATTCTGAAATTTCTGTTTCTTCTGATGACCAGGATTTGCCCTTATCTACCTATGAGGATTCTGATGCATAAGACTCCATTCCCTCTGCTTCCCCTCCAGAAGATTTCTCTTTTGGTGAAACTTTGCATACTCTTAGGGAGCATTTCCAATGGGAAAGCCAGGATTACTCTGACTCTAAAAAGAGGCTTAGGTAAGTCTTACTCCTACCTCAACACAGGCCTTTAGCTGTCCCTCCTGTACTGTTCCTTGTAGATGATGCCTTCATGGAATCTAGCCTGGCCCCAGACACTTTACCTCCTACTCCCAGGAAACCTGACAGGTATTACAGAGTACCTGACTCTCACAAGTTCCTCTTTTAGAATCCTACTGTGGATCCAGAGACTATTTCACAGGGACCCAAAGGCATTAAGGCTACTACTGCCAAAAACCCCTACCCCCTATAATAGAGATTTCAGGGCCCTGGCTAGATGGGGTAAGAAGGTATACACTTATGCTACTTTGGCCATTAGGGCCTTAAACTGCCAGTTTCATATGTTAAAGTATCAGCAGCATATTACTGGATTACTTAAACAGAAAATTATGTTGATTCCTGACTGTGCTGAAAATAAAGACTTACAGGATTTAATGCATTCTGCTGAACAAGCTGGTAAACATACTTTGTATTGTGGTTTTGATTCCTTAGAGGCATCTTGCAGGGCTGCTGTCACTGGGTCTGTACTTAGAAGGCATGCTTGGCTTAAGGAGAAAACTTTACCAGATCATGTTAAAGCTAAATTACTGGATGCTCCCTTAAACCAAGACCGACTGTTTGGTAACAAAGCAGAAGTAGTACTTAAAAAGATGGAGGAAAAAGCTAAATCTATGCAAACTGTTAAAGATTTCCTGCAAGTACAGCCTCCCAGATTTAGTAGGCACTAGCCTTCTAAGAATTGGTCCTTTCCTGTCTCTTCCAGGCCTTCTCAGTCCAGAACCAGGACCAGCAGACTACCCAAGCTTCAGTTTCAAGGTACTCTCAGGCCTAAACAGTGGGGGGGGGGGCTCCCTCTTCCAAAGCTGGAAGTGGTGAGGCACCCCCCCTATACTAAGCTGTCACAATTACTTTACCTTAAACCTTCCAAACCCTGCTCAACTGACTGTTCCTTTAGGGGGAAAGATCGCCCTGCATGCAAAAAACTGGGAACTCTTTACCCAAGACAAATGGGATGTTCTTCGTCTTTCACTGTTGCAGCCATCACATTTGGGTTATCTGCTTGCAGTAGGCCTCAGTCAGCCTGATTATCAAAGTCTTGGGTCCTGCGTCGGTTGCTGTCTCATCTTCCATGGCGTCAGGTAGTCAGGGGTATAAAGCATGCAGCCGACACCATTACATCAGTCTTTCTTGCCGTGCAGTGCCCGAAGCAGAAGCAGTTTGCAAGTGCCGGTCGTCCGACTCCTGAAATTTTCATTTTCGAGTTTCAGAACCGAAGTCTTCAACTAAGCTAAGTACCCTGTTGGGGAAACATTTTCTTGCTCTAAACCGATGTCAGTAAAAGTCAATAATTGTATTTCTTGTGGAAAGCAAATACCTCATAAAGATTTTCATTCTTACTGTATTCCTTGCCTAGGCCCTGACCACGATGTACCTCGCAGTCGGTTTCATGCCTTATTTAAACAATGAAGTATTCATCGTCTGTATATTTACTCTTCTAAATATTTTGGTACTCGGTTCAATTATCCAGATATGGCTTTGGTAAGCCATCCGACTACCGACATTCCAAAAAAACGCAAAGATAAAGACAGATCGCATAGGTCCAAAGCTGCCGACGATGCTTCTCCTAAGCTAGTCGCCAGTTTGCCGGTACTCAGTGAGGCACTTTCGCAGCCCCTGATACCAGCTACTTCAGATTCATAGGCCTCTACTGAGACCCATTCGGAGTCCGGTATGCCGCGAGATGCTTCAACTGTGGAACCTGCGGATGTGTCTACCTTGGATGGGTCCGGAGCCGCTGTGCAGGCACCGGCTTCTGAGGGTGTATTCAGGCCTACTGACTTGCATATTAAACCAACACCATCTTCTTCAAGGCCTAAAACTCGATCCATGCCTAGAAAACCGACGCCCAGACCACATGGTCAGGCCTCTATGCCTAGAAAACAAATGATAAGAATGGCTGGAAGACCTTATTACTTTAATCAGGGGAAAACAACCTTTCCCCACTAAGAGACCTAGGACTGAATTTGCTTATGATTCTTCTGATCAGGATTCTGAATTTTCTGTTTCCTCTGGTGGCCAGGATTTACCCTTTTCTACCTATGAGGATTCTGATGCAGTGGACTCAATTCCCTCTGCTTCCCCTCCAGAGGATTTCTCTTTTGCTGAAACCTTCATACTCTTAGGCAGCATTTTCATTGGGAAAGCCAGGATTATGCTGATTCTAAAAAGAGGCTTAGGGATTTCTTACTCCTGCCCCAACTCAGGCCTTTAGCTATCTCCCCTGTACTGGACATTGTTGATGATGCCTTTTCGGAATCTAGCTTGGCCCCTGACTCCTTACCTCCTGCTCCCAGAAAACCAGATAGATTTTATTATTTTATTTTATTTATTTATTTATTATTGTTTGTTAACCGGGTTAGTTCAGCTGGGCTTGTGGCCCATTTTCAGTGGAGACCCGAGGAGAAAAGCTCCAGTACATAGTATAAAATGCAGAAATTTGCAGCTTTACAATATAAAGTACAGAAATTTGCAAATTTGCAAACTTACAAACATACAAAAAGCTCTGGTACTTAGTATAAATTGCAGACATTTTTAACATTACAAAATATAAAAAAGTACAGAAATTTGAAAAAACTTACAAACTTGTAAAAGACTGGATTATAGAAGTTGACATATTACTGGTAGATGATGTGAGTTATATATGTCATAATTAGTCTGTACAGGAATAACAGTTTTACAATAGTATATACACTGTTTTGCAATGGAGAGGATGTCAGTTGGGAATATGAGTAAGATAGGCCAGAGGCTCGCATGCAAAAGTGTGAAGAGATGTACAGAGAAAGATCTATGATACCGTATTAAGTCTGGCGAAGGAACAATGATTTAGGTGTGGAGTTAGTGGTGTGGGTGGTTTTTAGGTGGGAGTGTGTGAAGGACATTCCCATTTGGAGGCCAGATGGGGAGAAGCATGGATTTGAAGTTGTTGTGGTTTGGTATTTTACGTAGTGGTGGGGGAGAGTGTTCCACTGTTTGGCTATGGTGTGGGACAGTAATAGTTTGCCAGGTGGGTGTAGGGGTTTGTGTACATGTAGGAGGCTTTGGCCTTTCGATCTCAGGGTGCGGCTAGGTGTGTAGGGTGTTAGAGATTTGGCAAGAGAGGGGCATTCTGTTGGTTTGAAGATGAGTTTGTGGGCTGTTGTAAGTTGTATGTATTTTAGGTGGTTGTGAAGTTCTAGCCAGTTAAGGGTGTGTAGGGAGTGGCAGTGATGGGAAGAGTTCCTGGAGTTGGTCGCATATTTGCAGATTTTGTTGTAACAATATTCAAGTTTGGAGCGGAGGCCGAATTGTAGGTTGGAGAATAGGGGAGCACCGTACAAGAGAGAGGGGAGAAGGAAGGTAGATGCAAGGGTTTGACGAGAGGAGGGAGTAAGGTAGCAGTTATGTGTGTAGAGGAGACAGATTTTCTGGTGGGTTTCTTTGATTGCTGAGAGGATGTGGGAGTCGAATTTTAGGTTATCATCAATGGTAATGCCAAGTAGCTTGGTACTGGGAACGATTTCTAGAGGAGTGTTATTGTGGCTTTTGATGGAAAATTGGTCTCTCTTGAATTGCGAAGTTTTGGTGGGAGTGAAAATCATTAGTTTTGTTTTGATTGCATTTAGGGCTAGGTGATGGGATTGCATCCATGATTCGGTTTTGGAGAAGGTGATTTGGCTGTTGAGAAGAAGTTTGGAGGGGCAGGAGGCAGAACAGATGGTGGAGTCATCAGCGTATTGGATGACTGAGGCATTTGGGGATGGAATGGTGGAAGTTATTGATGAATATGTAAAAGAGGAGTGGGCCCAGTACTGATCCTTGAGGGGACTCCTGTGGGTGCAGGTAAGAAAGGGGAGGTTGATTCTTTCCATTGCACAGCCTGTTGGCGCATGGAAAGGTAGCTGGAGAACCAGGCTAAGGTTGAGGGAAACAGGTGCAAGTGAGAGAGCTGGGATAGGAGTAGAGGATGGGAGATTGTGTCGAATGCTTTTGAGAGGTCAAGAAATAGGGAAGATACATTACAGGGTTACTGACTCTCACAAGTTCCTCTTTAAAAATCCTACTGTGGATCCTGAGACCATTTCACAGGGACCCAAGGGCATTAAGGCTACTACTGCCAAAATTCCTACCCCCTCTGATAGAGATTCCAGGGTGCTGGATAGATGGGGTAAGAAGGTATACACTTCTGCAACCTGGGCCATTAAGGCTTTAAACTGCCAGTTTCATATGTTAAAGTATCAGCAGCATATTATTGGATTGCTTAAACAAAAAATGATGTTGATTCCTGACTGTGCTGAAAATAAACATTTACAGGATTTAATGCATTCTGTTGAACAAGTTGGAAAACATACTTTGCAATGTGGTTTTGATTCACTAGAGGCATCTTGCAGGGCTGCTGTCACTACTTAGAAGGCATGCTTGGCTTAAGGAGCAATCTTTGCCAGATCATGTTAAAGCTAAATTGCTGGATGCTTCCTTAAACCAGGACCACCTGTTTGGCAACAAAGCAGAAGTAGTATTTAAAAAGATGGAGGGAAAAGCTAAATCCATGCAAATTGTTAAAGATTTCCTTCAAGTACAGCCTCCCAGATTTAGTAGGCATTGGCCTTCTAAGAATTGGTCCTTTTCTTCCTCTTCCAGGCCTTCTCAGTCCAAACTCAGAACCAGCAGAACACCCAGGCTTCAGTCCCAAGGTACCCACAGGGCTACGCAATGGGGGGGGGGGACTCCCACTTCCAAAGCAGGGAGTAGTAAGACTCCCCCCTATGTTAAACTGTCTCAATGACTAAACTTTAAAACTTCCAAGCCCTTCTCAACTGACTGCTCCTTTAGGGGGAAAGATTGCTCTGCGGGCAAAAAATTAGAAACTCATTACCTAAGACAACTGGGTTTTAAATATAGTTTTCCAAGTATACAGATTCTACTTCCACACTTACCAACCCCAAATGGTTGGGCAGATCTACCCCCAAATCAGTGGGCAGAGGCTCAAAAGCAAGTTCTCTCTCTCAAGTATCAGGGCTATTCAAACTGTCCCAGAACAGGAAAGGGGACAAGGTTTCTACTCAAGACTTTTCCTGGTGCCCAGAAAAATCAACTCCTGGCGTCCTATCCTGGACCTCTCTATCCTAAACACATTTTTGATGATCCAAAAATTCAAGATGCTAACTCTTCACCAGTTGCTTCCTATGCTAGGCAAGGATGCCTGGTTAGCAACACTGGATTTAAAGGAAGCCTGCCTGCGCATACCAATCAGGGAATCTTGCAAAAGATACCTATGTTTCAAAGTTCTCTGCACTGCCCTTTGGCTTATCTACTGCGCCCAGGGTATTCACAAAGTGCCTAGCTCCAGTCATTGCATTTTGCAGGCAAAGAAATATTCAAATATACCCATACCTGGACGATTGTCTAATTCAGGCAGGAAGCCAGGACATACTATTGAATCATCTGGCGTTTGTACAAAAATTACTAACTTCTCTGGGGTACACCATAAACGAAAAGAAATCACATCTTGTACCCGGCCAACAAATTGTATTCCTGGGAGCAAGCTTGAACACAACTTCCCAGATGGCTTTCCTCACGCCAGAGAAACAAGTTCATTTAACAGCCTACCTCAAACTAATGGCCACAAAGACCCTGCTATCTGCAAGACAAATACTGCAAGCCTTGGGGTTCATGGCCTCATGCATTCTCCTAATTCCATATGCAAGACTGCATATGAGGAAACTACAGTGGTATCTAAAAAGCCTATGGTGTCAACATTCTTAGGCTCTAGAAGCAATGATTCCTATCATACCGTGCCTACAGATAGAGTTCCTTTGGTGGGGAGAGGCCTGCCACCAAAACAAGGGACTGCCATTCACTCTACCCCCTGCTGCCCAAAGCCTAACAACAGACGCATCAGACTATGCATGGGGGGGCTCATCTGGCAGGGAAGTGCATTCAGGGCAAATGGAACCCAAGTCAAATGCATCTGCATATCAATCAAAAAGAAATGTTAGCTGTACAGAATGCTCTGACAGCCTTCAAGGACCACATTCTTCCAGGACAATTAATGGTAAAGACGGACAACACCACTGTTATGTGGTACATAAACAAGCAGGGAGGAACCCACTCAAACCCTCTCTGCAGACTAGCCATGGCTCTGTGGAACACAGCCTTGAGCTACCAAGTGCACCTACAGGCTCAGTTCTTGCCAGGAAAGCTAAATACACTGGCAGATGAACTAAGCAGAAATCTCATTGACCCACATGAGTGGAAACTGGAACCAAAGACCTTCAGCATGTTGATAAACAAATGGGGGAGCCCAGAGATAGACCTGTTTGCCTCCCTCCAGGAACTACCAATTGAACAAATTCTGCACAAGGACTCCCCACAAACAAGCTTGGAAAGTGGATGCCCTGTCCTTCACCTGGAAAAACCTATCAGTTTATGCCTTTCCCCCTCTGCCTTTCCTCTCCAAGGTACTACCATTCCTCAGTAAGCAAGTGTTGGATGTCATTCTGGAGGCAAGGAGGCCTAGTACTAGAAAATCTTATGCTGTAAAATGGAAAAGATTCTGTTACTGGAACCAAACTCGGGACGGGCACAGCAATGCCCAGTTTACCTCAGATTCTTCTATAATTAACTGAGATGCTTCACAAGGGCCTTTCCTTTTCCTCCATCAAAATTCATGCCTCAGCCATTTCAGCTCATTACAACACAGAACCACCCCTCTTCTCTCATCCACTGCTCAAGCAGTTCCTCAGAGAGGCCAAAAATTTAAGACCACCCAGGAGAGACCCAACTCCAGCTTGCGACCTTAACTTTGTATTGGAAAAACTCACGCTACCTCCTTTTGAGCCAGCTGCAAATGCAGAGTTGATATTCCTTTTTTAGAAAACAGCCTTCCTTTTAGCCATCACTTCAGCAAGAAGGGTGTCTGAATTACAGGCCCTTATGGTAGCGGAGCCTTTCATCATCTTTCATGCAGACAGGGTGTCCCTCAGGACCAATCCCTCCTTCATGCCCAAGGTAATATCCAGTGTGGCTCTTAATCAGTCCATTCATTTGCCAACCTTCCTTTCTAATCCACAGAACAAAGGGGAACGCATACTGCACTCCTTAAATGTGCACAGGCAACTTAGATTTTACTTGGACAGGACTACACCTCTGAGAAAATCTGAACAGCTGCTGGTGGCATTTGCTGCAGGGGCAGAGGAGATGGCCATTTCAAAGCATTTCTAAATGGATAGGCCATTGCATTTATTTCTGCTATAAGCATCATGGAAAACCTACCCCACAGGGGATAAGACCACATTCAACCAGGGCTGCATCTACCTCTACAGCCTTTCTCATAGGTGTCCCTACCAGGAACATCCTAGAAGCTGCTACCTGGAGTTCTATACATACCTTCACCAAGCATTACCATTTGCCAATTTTATCTAAATCTAGAGCTGGCTTTGCCACTGCAGTCTTGCAGGGCCTTATAGCTGGTCCTAATGCTATCTAATTTCCTCCTCCCATCCTTAGCTTTGGGAATCTACCCAAATGTGATGACTGCAACAGTGAAACACAAAGAACATAGTGCAGTTGTGTACACTTGCCATAAATGTAGATGTTCGAGTGTATTCACTGTTGCAGTCCTGGTTACCTTCCCTCCAGTTCCCTTCTTTTTTTGGATATACCTCTACTTTCCTTTGCTATCTTCAAACGTTTTTTGGTTTATTTACTTTTTTGTTGGAGGTGTAACCTTGTATATATATTTAACTGCTTCCTATTAGGGGGGCACCTGACATCTGGGGCAAGAAAAACTGATGTAATGGCATCGGCTGCATGCTTTATACCCCCTGACTACCTGACATCATGGAAGATGAGACAGCAGCTGACGCAGGACCCAAGACTTTGATAATCAGGCCAACTGAGGGCTACTGCAAGCAGATAACTCAAACGTGATGACTGCAACAGTGAATACACTTGAACGTCTACATTTACGGTAAGTGTACACAGCTGTACTTTCTAAATATAGTTTCCCAAGGATACAGATTCCACTTCCACTCCTTACCAACCCCAAACAGTTGGCCAGATCTGCCCCCAAATCAGTGGGCAGAGGCTCAACAGCATGTTCTCAATCTTTTAAGTATCAGGGCTGTTCAACCTGTCCCAGAAGAGGAATGGGGACAAGTGTTTTACTCAAGACTTTTCCTGGTACCCAGAAAAGACGATACCTGGAGTCCTATCCTGGACTTGTCTATCCTAAACACCTTTTTGGTAATCCCAAAATTCAAAATGCTAACTCTTCATCAACTGCTTCCCATGCTAGGCAAAATGCCTGGTTGGCAACACTGGATTTAAAGGAAGCTTACCTGCACATCCCAATAAGGGAATCTTGCAGAAAAGACCTACGCTTCAGAGCAGGCTACATGCACTATCAGTTCTCTGCACTGACCTTTGGCTTATCTACTGCGCCCACGGTATTCACAAAGTGCCTAGCTCCAGTCATTGCATTCTGCAGGCAAAGAAATATTCAAATATACCCATACCTGGACGATTGTCTAATTCAGGCAGGAATCCAGGGCATACTATTAAATCATCTGGCATTTGTAAAGAAACTGCTAACCTCACTGGGGTACACCATAAACGAAAAGAAATCTCGCCTAGTACCCTGCCAGCAAATTGTGTTCCTGGGAGCAAGCTTGAATACAACTTCCCAGGTGGCCTACCTCATGCCAGAGAATCAACTTTATTTGACAGCCTACTTCAAACTACTGGCCACAAAGACCCAGCTATCTGCAAGGAAAATACTGCAAGCCATGGGGTTCATGGCCTCTTGCATTCTACTAATTCCATATGCAAGACAGCATATGAGGAAGCTACAATGGTATCTAAAAAGCCTATGTTGTCAACATTCTCAGGACTTGGAATCAATGATTCCCATCATTCCTTGTATAAAGACAGAGTTCCTTAGGTGGGCAGAGGCCTGCCACCACAACAAGGGACTGCCATTCACTCTACCCCCTGCCGCCCAAACCCTAACAGATGCATCAGACTATGCATGGGGGGCTCACTTGGCAGGGCAGTGCATTCAGGGCAAATGGAACCAGAGTCAAATGCACCTGCTTATCAATCAAAAAGAAATGTTAGCTGTACAGAATTCTCTGACAGCCTTCAAGGACCACATTCTTCCAAGACAATTATTGGTAAAGATGGACAACACCACTGTTATGTGGTACATAAACAAGCAGGGGAGAACTCACTCATAACCCCACTGCAGACTAGCCATGGCTCTGTGGAACACAGCCTTGAGCTACCAAGTGCAACTACAAGCTCAATTCCTGCCAGGCAAGCTAAATACGCAGGTAGACGACCTAAGCAGAAATCTCATGGACCACATGAGTGGAAACTGGAGCCAAAGATATTCAACATTCTGAGAAACAAGTGGGGGAGCCCAGAGATAGACCTGTTTGCCTCCCCTCAGAACTACCAATTGGACAAATTCTGCACAAGGACTCCCCACAGACAAGCTTGGAAAGTGGATACCCTGTTTTTTTACCTGGGAAAGCCTCTCAGTTTATGCCTTCCCCCCACTGCCTCTCCTCTCGAAAGTTTTACTAAAGATCAAACAGGACAAACCAAGGACAATACTCATTGCACCAGACTGGCCATGCCAACACTGGTGTACCCCCTCTTGTGCAGTATGTCACAACTGGAACCATGACACCTGCCTCAGACTCCTTCCCTACTGTCCCAGCAGGAGGGCCAGGTTCTGCATGCAGCTTCAAACCCTGAACCTGGCAGCCTGGCTAATTACCTGAGTTCTCCTATACCATCCCTCAGCAAACAAGTGCTGGATGTCATCCTGGAGGCAAGGAGGTCTAGTACTATAAAATCCTATGCTGAAAAGTGGAAAAGATTCAGTTCCTGGAGCCAGACTCAGGGGATGGGCAGAACAGTGCCCAGTTTACTGCATATTCTTCAATACTTAACAGAGATGCTTCACAAGGGCCTTTCCTTCTCTTCTATTAAAATTTATGGCTCAGCCATTTCAGCACATTATAATACGGAGCCACCCCTCTTCTATCACTCCCTACTGAAACAATTCCTCAGAGGGGCCAAAAATTTAAGACCACCCAGGAGAGCTCCTACTCCTGCCTGGGACCTTAACTTTGTATTGGAAAAGCTCACTCTACCTCCTTTTGAGCCAGCTGCAATTGCGGAGTTGAAATTCCTTTCTTGGAAAACAGCCTTTCTTCTAGCCATCACTTCAGCAAGAAGGGTGTCTGAATTATAGGCCCTCATGGCAGTGGAGCCTTTCATCATCTTTTATGCGGACATGGTGTTCCTCAGGACCAATCCTTTCTTTATGCCCAAGGTGGTATCCAGTGTGGCCCTTAATCAGTCCATTCATTTGCCAACCTTCTTTTCTAATCCACAGAACAAAGGGGAACGAATACTGCACTCCTTGGATGTGCACAGACAACTTAGATTTTACTTGGACAGGGCCAAGCCTCTCAGGAAATCTGAACAGCTGCTAGTTGCCTTTGCTGCAGGGGCAGAGGGTAAGGCCATTTCAAGGCAAACCATTTCTAAGTGGATAGGCCATTGCATTCTTTTGTGCTATAAGCACCATGGAAAACCTACCCCACAGAGGATAAGACCCCATTCCACCAGGGCTGCATCTACTTCTACAGCCTTTCTCAGAGGTGTTCCTGCCAGGGACATCCTAGAAGCTGCTACCTGTACACTTACCATAAATGTAGATGTTCGAGTGTATTCACTGTTGCAGTCCTGGTTTACCCTCCTTCCAGCCCCCTAACTTCTATTGGCTATACCTCTCTTCTTGTTTGCTATACTTAAGCTTTCTGGTGTATTTGCTTTTTGTTGGAGGTGTAACGTTATATTTAATTGCTTCCCATTATGGAAGCACCTGACATCTGGGGCAAGAAAAAACTGATGTAATGGCATCAGCTGCACACTTTATACCCCTGACTACCTGGCATCATGGAAGATGAGACAGCAACTGATGCAGGACCCAAGACTTTGATAATCAGGCCAAATGAGGGCTACCTGCAAGCAGATAACCCAAATGTAATGACTGCAACAGTGATTACACTCAAACATCTACGTTTATGGCAAGTGTACACAACTCTACTATCTTCAGGATGCGTATTACCACATAAAAATGGACAAATGCTCCAGGAGATGTCTGCTCTTCCAGCTGGGAGCCAGTCACTACCAGTTCAGAGCACTGCCCTTTGGTCTCACCACAGCTCCCAGGGTGTTCACCAAATGCATGGCGGTGGTTGCAAATCATCTCAGACTGCAAGGATTCCGGGTGTTTCCATATCTAGATGACTAGCTCCTTACTGCTCCCACCAGGCATCTCTTTGAAGAGGTTCGGGATTCTACTCTACAGATTTGTGCCAATCTAGGCATTACTGTAAACTATGAAAAGTCCCAAGTTACAGCCATGCCAACAGTTTAGAGTTCATTGGAGCGAAGATAAACACAACTTCGCATCCCTACCCATAGAAAGACTACAGAGAGTAAAAGGTCAGATCAGCCAGATTGTTCGCTACAACAAAATACCGGCAAGGCTTCTACTACAAGCCCTAGGCTCCATGGCAGCTTCTATCACTCTGCTTCCATTAGTGAGATATCATATGAGAATCCTTCAGTGGCTGCTAGTATCTCAATGGTCGATGTTGCACCAGTCAATGTCTCACTTGATCACAGTTACCAACTGATGTAAACAGGATCTTCAGTTGTGGCTTCACACCATTGAAATTTTGATGGGCCGTCCCTTTGTTCCCTTTCAACCCTAAGCTATAGTGACCATGGATGCATCCCTGATAGGGTGGGGTGGCATTATCTGGGAAAGACAGTCCAAGGCACTTGTTCCCATCTGGAGGCCAACTTGCATGTCAGTGTTCTAGAGATGAGGGCAGTGCTGTTAGCATTGCAAGCATTTTACCTAGCCTTCCCCTCAGGAACAATTGCAATTCAGACAGCATGGCAGTAGTCTGGTACATCAACAAACAGGGGGGAACCAGATCCTACTCCCTCTGTTGGGAAGTCCTCTAAGTTTGGCAATAGGCGATTTCATCCGACCGCTTTCTTATAGCAAAGCTCATTGCAGGGACCTCCAGCATGATTGCAGACAGATTAAGCAGGACTTTTCTAATGCCTCATGTGTGTTCTCTCAATCCGTCTGTGATGGAAGGGATGTTTAGCCAGTGGGGCCAGCCTTACTGCGATCTGTTTGCATTCCCTCTGAACAACAAGTGCAGCAGCTACTTTGCCCTGACCCCCCCTTCCGTGGAAGTCACCGAGAGATGCTCTTCTTCACGACTGGTTCCCTGGTCTTATATATGCATTTCCAACTGCTTTCTTATATCTCAGTTTCTAACGAAAGCAGTCGGGTCGAAGAGCAAGATAATCCACATTGGCCTGTCCTGGCCTCGGAAAATCTGGTTTCCATTCCTCTGGCCTCATCTAGTTCAGTAAACTTTAAGTCTGGATCCAACTTCAGACCTGTTGCCCCATCCGGCCAGATTGGTTCACCGAAAACTTCGCAACCTGAAGCTCACAGGATGGCTTCTCCAAATCCCATGATTGCCAGGCATTCCTCTCTTAGTTCATCAGCTCAGCGAATCATTTTGGCCAGTCACAAACCCTTTACAAGAAAAATGTAGGTCAGCAAATGGCATACATTTTCTCAGTGGATGTCCAAATCTAATATTGACCCATATTTAGCTCCAGTTGAGAAGGTTTTAGATTTTTTTGTTATCACTGTTTGAAACAGGTACCTCAGCATCTACCATTCGAGTCGATATAGCCATTTCCAGTTTTCACTTGGGTGTGACTGTCTCATTTTTGATGTCCCATAAAATTTTGCAGAGCCTTTTTGAAGGGTTCCATGATGCTTGGGCCTCCATATAAGAAACCTTTGCACCTTGAGACATGAATTTGGTTCTGCAATCTCTAATTTATCTACCCTTTGAACCTTCAGACAAATGCAGTCTCAAATTCCTCTTTTGGAAAACTTTGTTCTTGGTAGCCAATACCTCAACAAAAAGAATTTCAGAGATTCAGGCTTTATCTTGTCAATCTCCTTATATAATTTTTCATAAGGATAGTCTCCTTGAGAACTCTAACCCTTCCTTTCTGCCTAAGGTAGTTTCTGAATCCAACCTGAACCAGACTTTTCAACTTCAGTTTTCTTCCCCAATTATACTAACAAAGGTGAATATTTTCTCCATTTATTAGATGTGCATAGACCATTCCAATTCTGTTTACACAGAACAAAAGAGTTCAGAAAATTAGACCAATTGTCTTTTTCCTTTTCTTCAGTGGCAAAAGGGAAGTCAGTCTCTAAAGTTATCCTAGCTAATTGGATTAAGGAAATCAGTCTCCAAAGTTACCCTAGCTAAGTGGATTAAGGACTGTATTATCTTTGGCTATAACAAAAGCAATTTACCACTACAAAGGCCTGTTAGGGCACATTCCACTAGAGCATTAGCGGCATCTTCAGTGCTTCATTCCAAAGATGTTCTTCGTTCCACATTGCTGCAGTCCTTACTATTGGGTAGTCCGCTGTCCCAGTCGGCCCGAATACCAGAGTATATGGCTGACGTCGGTCAGGGCGCATTAGACTGACGTCAGTACGTCAGGGTACTAATGCGCATGACCGACGTCATATCCTCAGTCTTTTTTGCCGCATGGTCCGATGCAGAAGCAGTTTTGCGAGTGCAGGTTGGCGTTCTGAAATATTTCCGAATCCGGAGTTTCAGACCGAATCAGAGTTGGCTAAGTACCCCGTTGGGGAACATTTTGGTTTTTTCTTGCCTCAGTATTTTACCGGATGTCAGAAAAAGTGAATAACTGTATTTCTTGTGGGAAACAGATACCTCATAGGGATTACCATACCTTGTGTATACCTTGTTTAGGGCCTGAGCACGACGTTGTTGGTTGCCGCTCTTGTGCTAGGTTTAACAAACGCACTATTAAGAGGAGGTTAGACTGTGCCAGGTTAGTGTTTGGGAAACGTTGCAATTATAAAATGCCGTCGGATGCTCCGACGCCCGCTTCGTCCAAGAAGCGCAAGGACAAAACAGTGAAGCCTAGGGTCGATGAACCGGCAGTCCCGGACATCGGTTCTTTACAAGGCTCAGTGGAGCCAGTGGTTTTGCCAGGAGTTTCTATGGAGTCCCAGGCAGAAACTTTATTGTTACAGGATGTGCCTTCTCAGGAGGTAGGCCAGGCTGAGGGGGCTTCTCAGGTAACTGTTCTTCCCTCTCTTCCCAAGGTAGTTAGAGCCTCTCCTTCTGTTGCCAAAACTTCTTTGAGAGGTAGGCCAAGTTCAGCTTCAGTGGGGGCTTCTCCTAGCATTTCGGGTTCTGTACCTAAGAAACATATGCTTAAAATGGCAGAAGATTTGATTACTATGATTAGAGGTTCTATGCCCCCTCCTGATAAGAGGCCTAGGGTGGAACCGGAGTTTGATAGTTTTGAACAGGGTTCAGAGGCCTCTGAGTCTTCTGCGGAAGATTTGCTGGAGTATCCTCCTTATTCTGATTCTGATGTGGATGATTCCACTCCTACAGCTTCTCCTCCTGAGGATTTCTCATTTTCAGAGACTCTGCATTCCATGAGGGAGCACTTTAAATGGGAAGGCCAGGATTTCTCTGATTCCAGGAAAAGGCTTAGGGAATTCTTGTTTTTACCCCAGCATAGGCCCTTAGCTATACCTCCTGTGTTGAATGTGGTGGAAGATGTTTTTGCAGAGGCTTCCTGAACCCTGACTCTTTGCCTCCTGCTCCTGTTAAACCTGATAGGTACTATAGGGTGCCCGAAGCTCATAAGTATTTGTTTAAGAGTCCTAGGGCGGACCCAGAAACTGTTTCTCAGGGGCCTAAAGGTGTTAAGGCCTCTGTGGTTAGAAATCCTGTTCCCACTGATAAAGAGGCAAGGGCTTTGGATAGGTGGGGAAAGAAAGTGTATACTTCTTCCACTCTAGCCGTGAGAGCGTTGAATTGTCAGTTTCACATGCTAAAATATCAAAATTATCTCCTTTCACAATTGAAATCTAAGGTGGATGCTTTGGCGGAAGGTATTGAGTGTAAAGAGTTGCTGGATTTGGTTCATGTGTCTGAACAAGTGGGTAAGCATTCTTTGCAATGTGGTTTTGATGCTGTACAGGCCTCCTCGAGGGTGGCTGCCACTAGTTCTGTTCTTCGCAGGCATGCCTGGTTGAGGGATCAGAATTTAGCTGAGCATGTTAAGACAAGGATTTTGGATGCTCCTTTACAGTCTGATGTGTTGTTTGGTTCGCCTGTGGAAGCAGTTTTAAAGAAAATGGAGGACAAAGCTAAGTCTATGCAAACTGTTAAAGATTTTTTGCAGGTGCAGCCACCGAAGTTTAGTAGAAATTGGCCTGCTAAGGGGTGGACATTTCCTGCTTATGATTCCCAGTCTAGGGGTAGGTCTAGACGTGGTAGGGGCAGAGCTCAAGGTTCTTTTAGGCCTAGATCAGGGAGTTCACCTGCTCAGACTTCTGGTGAGGGCAGGGGTCAGTCCTTTCGTAAACAGACCCAATGACCTGCCTTTTCAGCTGCCAGTAGATTCTCGTCTGGCAGCTCCTTTGGGAGGAAGACTGTCTCTTTTCAAAGAAAATTGGGATTTAATTACTCAAGACAGATGGGTGTTGGATATTATTCACCACGGTTACAGGTTTTATTTCCATACAATGCCCCCTTTCAAAGGCATGCCAGACGTTCCTCCTCCACAAAGAAAAGAGGCTCACAAGCAAGTTTCTCAGTTACTCCAGATGGGGGCCATTCAGCCAGTCCCTGTATCAGAAAGGGGCCTAGGATTTTATTCTCGCCTGTTCCTAGTACCAAAGAAAGGGAACACGTGGAGACCAATTTTGGATTTATCTCTTCTCAACACTTATCTGGACATTCCCAAGTTCAAGATGTTGACGTTACAACAGCTTTTACCTCTGCTGGGCAAAGATCACTGGATGGTAACTTTAGATCTCAAGGAAGCTTACCTTCATGTGCCTATAAGGCTAAGTTGCAGGAAGTATCTGCGGTTTCGAGCTGGAAATTCTCATTATCAGTTCTCTGCATTGCCCTTTGGCTTATCTACTGCGCCCAGAGTATTCACAAAGGTTCTGGCTTCAGTGATAGCTTACTTCAGGCTACAAGGAATTCAAATCTATCCTTACTTGGACGACTGCCTGATTCTGGCTCAAGAAACGGAAGACCTTCTACAGCATCTGGAATATGTTATAGCAGTGCTAAGATGCCTAGGGTATTCTGTGAACGAAATAAAGTCCAGTCTAGTACCCTCTCAAGACATGTGCTTTCTGGGTGTGAGACTGAATACAGCAGCCCAGATGGCCTTTTTAACCCCGGACAAACAAAAGAGTCTATCACTTTACTTCCATCAACTATCTCATCAGTCCGTGCTGACTGCAAGGACAGTCCTTCAAGCATTAGGGTTCATGGCATCTTGTATTCTGGTGCTTCCCAATGCCAAACTGCATATGAGGAAGCTACAATGGTATCTCAAAATGTATGGACACAGCACTGCCAGGATTTGGACACTGTCATTCAAATAATACCTTGCCTTCAAAAAGAATTTTTGTGGTGGGCTCAGGAATGTCACCTAAACAAGGGACTCTCTGTGACCCGGCCAGAGGCGAGTCAGATTTTAACGACAGATGCCTCGGACATTGCTTGGGGAGCTCATCTAAATGGAAAGTGGATACAAGACAAGTGGCCTGCCAGACTACAGCATCTACATATCAACATGAAGGAGATGTTAGCAGTCCAGTTTGCATTAATGGCTTTCAAGGAGTTACTTCTTCCAGGGCAGGTGTTGATTCTAACAGACAACACAACTGTCATGTGGTACATCAACAAGCAAGGGGAACACATTCTTATCCTCTATGCAGGCAAGCAATGATTTTATGGGAGACTGCGCTAAGCTTGCAACTAACTCTTCAGGCAAGGTTTCTGCCGGGAGCACAGAACTCCTTAGCAGATGTGTTAAGCAGACAAATCATGGATCCCCACGAGTGGAAACTGGATCTTCATGTATTTCAGAAATTGACAGTGTCATGGGGAACTCCAGACATAGATCTGTTCGCTTCTCCACTAAACCACCAGCTGCCAAAGTTTTGCACAAAGGGGTTTCATCACACAGCTTGGAATGTGGATGCTCTGTCTTTCAGTTGGAAAAACCTTCATGTGTATGCCTTTCCACCTCTGCCTCTTCTTCCAAAGGTGCTATTAAAAGTCAGACAAGACAAGCCAAGGATGATTTTGATAGCTCCAGATTGGCCTCGGCAACATTGGTACCCACTACTAAGGAGTCTGGTAAGGAAGCCTCCATGGCCTTTACCTTTGATTCCTCATCTGTTATCTCAGAAGGACGGTCATCTGCTCAATGTCAAGCTTCACTCTCTTCATCTAACAGCCTGGCATATTCTGTGTTGAAACACAGCAGGTCTCAACTTCCTCAACAAGTTTTAAATGTGATTATGGAAGCTAGAAGACCTAGTACAAGGAAAGTGTACGCAGAAAAATGGAAGAGATTTTTATTTTGGAGTACAGCAAAGAATTTGGAGATTTCTGAGCCTAATTTGAGTGTGGCTCTTCAATATCTTACTGAGTTATTGGACAAAGGTTTGTCCTTCTCTTCCATTAAAATTCATGCTGCAGCAATTTCAGCTCACTATGATTGTGACCCACCATTGTTTTCGCATCCTTTGTTCAAGCAGTTTCTTAGAGGGGCAAAGAATATAAGAGCCCCACGTAGAGCTCCTACTCCTGCTTGGGATCTCAATTTTGTGTTGGAAAAACTTACTCTACAACCTTTTGAGCCTGCGGCTACTGCTGAATTGAAATACTTGTCATGGAAGACTGCTTTTCTGTTGGCTATTACTTCTGCAAGAAGGGTGTCTGAGTTGCAGGCCCTTATGGCAGTAGAGCTTTTTTTGATTTTCCATAAGGATAGGGTATCATTACGTACTAATCCTTCCTTTATGCCTAAGGTGGTTTCTAGTGTGGCTTTAAACCAAACTATTCATTTGCCTACTTTTTATGCAGACCCCCAAAATAAAGGGGAAAAGATTTTGCACACTTTAGATGTACACAGGCAATTGCGTTATTATTTAAGCAGGACTAAGGCTTTTAGGCAGTCTCAGCAGTTGTTTGTTTCTTTTGCTTTGAGTTCGCAGGGCAAGCCTGTGTCAAAACAAACTATTTCTAGGTGGATTGGGTTTTGCATTGCATTTTGTTATTCCCATCATGGCAAGGAGATTCCAGCTGGGATTAGGCCTCATTCCACTAGGGCTACTGCCACTTCAACAGCATTTCTAAGGGGGGTGGCAACTAAGGACATTTTGGAGGCAGCTACTTGGAGTTCAGTGCATACTTTCTCTAAGCATTATCACCTTCCTATCTACTCTAAGTCTAGGGCTGGTTTTGCCACAGCTGTTTTGCAAGGCATGTTGTCAGCTCCTACTTCTTTATGATTTGCCAGCCTCCCTTACCTCTGCTTTGGGATTCTACCCAATAGTAAGGACTGCAGCAATGTGGAACGAAGAACATAGTACAGTTTTGTACCTACCATAAATGTAGATGTTCGAGGATCCACATTGCTGCAGTCCAATTTACCCTCCCTCCTTCCCCTCTGTGTTTAGGGGTGGTTGTGTAGGTGAGGTTATATGTTGATATTTTTGTATATATTGTACATATTTTTGGTGCAGGTTTTTTGGGCCTTGTCTTTTTAGGGTCTTCTGACATCTGGGGCAAGAAAAGACTGAGGATATGACGTCGGTCATGCGCATTAGTACCCTGACGTACTGACGTCAGTCTAATGCGCCCTGACCGGCGTCAGCCATATACTCTGGTATTCGGGCCGACTGGGACAGCGGACTACCCAATAGTAAGGACTGCAGCAATGTGGATCCTCGAACATCTACATTTATGGTAGGTACAAAACTGTACTTTTCCTTAGATGAAATTTGTGCAGCGGCTACTTGGGCCTCTCCACATACCTTTATTACTCATTACAAATTGGATTTGGTCTCTAATGGAAGGGCATCGATTGGTTCGATGGTCATAGGTAGGTACTAGGCTATTGGCCCAAGGGCCTACGTAAGCCTAGCCAACAAGTTTCTCTGGCTTACACCACCCAAGAAAGTTATTTTCCTGTGCCACTGTTGAGGAGAGACACAGAAGTGATCCCTGGGGTGTATTTCCTATTTCCCATCCACTCATCAAGATTTTTCTTGAAGAGTGCTAATGAAAAACTTTGCTTGACATAGATGGGTAGCCTGTTCCAGAGTATGGGAAGTCTCTGGGACAGGAATCTATCCCTCCAGCATGTCCTGTTTATTGTGGAGACAAGGTTTAGGTCCCTAGAGCATGTATCTCAGAGGGATTAGGATTTCTTTAGGTGTAGCATGTCCAACAGCTCTGGGTTTGACATAGCTTTATATGTTAGGCAGAGATCACCTTGGAGTAGGCGATATGCTACGGAGTAAAGCTGGAGTTTGTTGAGGCAGTCATTGTAGGGCATTTGTTTGAGGCCAGTAATACTCTTTCTGAGGTACTTCTGTGGCCTTTCCAGCTGCTGCAGATGTCTTGTGAGATACATTCCAAAAAGGGCGTTGTACTCTATAATGGGTCCTAATGAGTGTCGAGTAGAGGGGAACAATGACCTCTTTTTTTCCTGGATGAGAACCCTTTTATAATGAGGTGTGCCACGTAGAAGGACTTCCTGACTACTGTAGCAATGTGAATATCAAAGGAGAGACTACTGTCAACCTGGGTCCCAAGGTCTCTTATCACACATTCGGTGTTAAGCAGATTGCTGCCTATGTGGTAGTTCATGGGTACAGAGTTTTTACCAAAGGGGATGACACTGCACTTTTTGGCATTGAGCTTGAGGCCATGGCTCACACCAGGCATCTGTCTCAGCGAGGCCCTTCTGTAGGATGTCCACATCATTTGGGGACTTGAGTATGGCTCCTAGTTTGCAGTCATGTGTGAACTTCATTAGCCAGAGGCCTTCTGTGGTAGCCTGTACTTCAGAGAAGTAGATTCCAAACAGGAGGGGTTCCAGGATGGAACCCTGTGGTACTCCACTTGTCACTGCTTTGAGGTCAGATTTGGAGTCTGCAACTTTTACAGTGTGGGTTCTGTCAGTAAGCCAGTTGGCAACCCATTTTGTGACATAGGGATTTATACCTAGTTTAGTGAGTTTAGCTATAATTCCAGAATGGGGGATGGTGTCGAAAGCCTTGCCGAGGTCAAGATAGGCTGTGTGAACCACCTTACCCTAATCTACAGCTTTGGTGACTGCCTCAAAGAAGTCGATCAGGTTCAGGAGGCATGATCTGCCTTTCACAAACCCGAACTGGGTGGGATCCAGAGTTTGGAGGTTACCAATGTCTTTGTTTATGAGTTCCATGATGATACCTTCCATGGCCTTGCAGACCAGGCTAGTCAGGCTAATAGGTCGATAGTTCCCGGGATCAGTGGTGGCTCCCCCTTTATGGAGTGGGATAACTGTTGCTGTGCACTATTCAGTGGGCACAAAGCCTGATGCAAGGCTATTATTGAACATGGTGCTTAAGTGGGGAGCCAGTTCGTTCTGAAGTTCATATAAAACGCAGCCTGGGATGTTGTCCGGTCCCATGGATGCTGTGTTTTTGGCTTTAGAGAGTGCACCTATTACCTGCATAGTTGTGATTACAAGGACTCTGCATTCTTCCTGTATAGATATGGGCCCTTTAGAGGGGGTTAGGGGGGGTAAAGTTAGCACTGAACCTATCTGCCAGGGTGTTGTCAATATCAGTTGGTTCTGTAATTTTTGTGCCATTGTGCTGTAACTCAGAGCAGTTCTGGGTGTTGCCATCGAGATTCTTGACATAGCTATAGAATGCTTTGTGGTTGTCCTTAGAATTAGTGGCGATTTTGTTTTCATTGCTAGCTTTGGAGGATCTTATAAGGGATCTCAGCTTCTTACTGAGGCTCACCAGGGAGCTCCTCCACTCATGGGATTTTACTCTCTTTTGCAACAGTGACCACCAGATTGGCTTCCTTTTTTTGGAGGATAGCGTCTTGGTTCTGTTTAGGATAGCATGCTCCATGAACCCGTGTAAGTGCTTATAGAGTGCATTTGTGTAGGATTCAGCAGTTGTAACTTTATTGTCCATCTGCATGGGTGTCATGAAGTTCACCACTTCTGTCTTAAGCATGAAGTTGGCTTTGGAGAAATTTTTTACTATGGTTTCCTTAATGAGGGGTGGAGATGGGATGTGGATATCAAGGGTGATTAGCTTATGGTCGGATCGGACCAACGAGGGTTTACTTAAGGTGTGGAACACCGGTCACTCATGTTGGTAATGACTAGGTCTGGGATATTGTTGCCCCTGGTGGGGGGTGTGGATAAGTTGATTCAGGGCATTGGAGTTTATGAATTCCAGAAAGCTTTGGGCTAAGGAGTTGGTACACGAGTAGTTTTCCCAGTTAATGGTGGAGTGGTTGAAGTCGCCCATTATTAGGGTGTTTGGTTGAACCCTAATATTTTCCAGTACATCAAGAAAAGAGGAGTGGGAATCCTGAGACATGGTGGGGGATCTGTAGCAAGCTACAATTTGGATTGCAGTTTTGCCCAGAGTTAGTTGCACTTGGATAACCTTGGATGCATTATGCTGAGCAACTAGCCTGGATATTCTTAATGAATATGGACACACCTCCGCCTTTGGTGTTTCGGTCCAGATTACATGGCCGAAAAGTGTTGTATGAGTTATAGCCTGGTAATGCAGGGGTGCTCTTTGGAGCCTTGAACCAGATCTCGGTCATTGCACAGATATCGATGTTCTCCATTTTAAGGAGTGCCTCGAGTGAGTGCATTTTGAGATTTAGACTTCTAGCATTGAGTAGCATTACCCTCAGTTTTTGCTTGCCTGTTCCTGTTATGGTGGTGAATTTGTTATTTGAACTTTGCCTAAAAAAGGCAGTATAGGGGCAGCAAGAGCCTTAGCCAGTATCCAGAATCCCAGGGGCGACAGGTGCAGGCCATCTGTGGCAAAGCATCGTGGGTCTGTCAACCATGTCATCCCAAGCAGACAGATACAGGATCCCATTAGAATGACACCAGAAGCTTAGCCAATTGTTGAAGTCAATCATTTTGTCCTTGCACTGTGGTATCATCCTGGGCGATGGCAGAAAGCTATTCAGGGCTAGGGTCATACCTGCCTGGGCTACAAGATCAGAGAGCTCTTCCATGTCTCTTTTTCATGTAGTCAGGTCATTCACACCAACATGGACTATGACAGTCATATTTGTACTTGTTGTGGAGTGACCTGAGTGCGTGGTTTTGTGACGGATCCTGGCACCTGACAGTAACCTCCTTGTTTAGCCTGGTGAGTGGGACATCAGTGTGCCTGACTATACAGTCACCTATGACTAATGTGTTGGGTATGTTGTTTTGCCTTATTGGCTGTGGTTGAGTGGCACACTGATTCTGTGGGCTGTGTGTCATTTGGGTTGTGTTGGAGGATGGAGTTTTCTTGCGTTTCTGCTTTGGAGGTCTCTGTTGCTTAGGCAGATTGTTATTGAGAGCCTTCGCAAATGTTTTTGTGCTACTATATGTGGATTTTGGTGGTGTAGATTTAGTGAGACTGTGATGCGTGTGGTGTAGTGCAAATGTTTACTTTCTCCTCATGACTGTCAAGTTCAGTCTTGGTTGAAGAGAGCTTTACCTGCAGTTTGGCTAGATAAGTGCATCTCTCACAGGTTGTAGTGTTGGGTGGTAGGAGGAGAGGGTTGTCTTTGTACATGAGGCAATTTCTACATTGCCTCAAGATGCCCAGATTCATCAGAGACAGGAGAGAATACTGGGAGCTGAACCTTGGACATGCCTGAATTAAAAACTGTTTTCCTCTAGATAAATGAGGAAAGTGAGTACAAGAGCTGTTTTTCTCTAAGCAAGTGAGAAAAGGAAGTACAAAAACTGTTTTCCTCTAGGTAATGAGGAAGGTTGAGTGCTATAGTAATTAATAGCTTATTTAGTGCTTACAAGTTCTGAACAAGTGCTGAGCACGAATAAGCAAATTTAAGTGCTAAAACTAAGAATCTGTATCTGTACTAGACGAGTTACAGGACAGAAAGAAGTGCAAATGCAGGCTTTCAAATCAGAAAGTTGAGAGCGATGGAAGAGATTGCCCAAACGACCAATAACTACAATTTCTGGGGCAGAACTACACCTTATGTGGTAGACACGTAACCTAGTGCTTACCACTCCCACTGATAAGCTAGAAGGCTTCCCTCCAACACAGAAAGGCTTGGGGGGCTCAGAAGCTTACATACAGTCCTGGATACAGCAAATCTGTATCTGGAACACTAGTTACAGGAAAGGTAGGAAACAGGCTTGCAGTTTTTTTTACAGAAAAGTAGCAAAAACAGTAGTAAAAAGAGTTCACATGCAGTGCAAGCTAGCACACATGAGTATGTACAATATTAGATCAAACACAGTTTAAAAAATGCAGTTAAATTAAAAAGGACTAAAAGCAAGTGCAGAAAGAGTTTATTAGGTAGAATGTAGTAAAGAGATGGGACTGGGGGAGTGTCCCAGAGCAAATCTACAGTGGGGCGGGCAACTGCAAAAGCCACCAAATTTAAACTGCAAGCCAAAAATAGGGGAGGTGGGTGGGACAAAACAGTGAAATCTAAGCAACAACTAACAGTACAAACAGTACAAACTTTAAAAACAAAAAAATATACTCAGCTCTGTATATTTGCAGATAGATTGGAAAGCAGTCTCTCAGAACAGGGAGACAACAGTTTCAACAGAGATCTAAGAAACAAACTCAAAAACCAAAACATATATACTCAGCTCTGTATATTTGCAGATAGATTGGAAAGCAGTCTCAGAACACATGTTGCAGCAATTAAATGCAGGCTGTTACTAACAGGTCTAATTTTATGCAAGTGTTCCTTGAGTTAGATGACACACAAGCTGTAAAAACCAGTTATACCAACTGAAGACACGGTACAAAACACTGGGGGGGGCAGTTTCAACAGAGATCTAAGCAACAACTAACAGTACAAACTCTAAAACCAAAAAATATACTCAGCTCTGTATATTTGCAGATAGATTGGAAAGCAGTCTCTCAGAACAGGGAGACAACAGTTTCAACAGAGATCTAAGCAACAACTAACAGTGCAAACTCTAAAACCAAAAAAAAAAAATACTCAGCTATGTATATTTGCAGATAGATTGGAAAGCAGTCTCTCAGAACAAAGAGCCAACAGTTTCAACAGAGATCTAAGCAACAACTAACAGTACAAACTCTAAAACCAAAAAAATATATACTCAGCTCTGTATATTTGCAGATAGATTGCAAAAGAGTCTCTCAGAACAAGGAAACAACAGTTTCAACAGCGATCTAAGCAACAATTAACAAACTCTAAAAACCAAAAAATATATACTCAGCCCTGTATGTTCGCAGATTGGTAAGCAGTCTCTCAGAACACAGGTTCTAGCAATTAAATACAGTCTGTTACTAACAGGTCTAATTTTATGCAAGTGATCCTCGAGTTAGATAACACACAAGCTGTAAAAAACAGTTATACCAACTGAAGGCATGGTAGAAAATGGGGGGGGGGGGGTGGCGGCAGTTTCAACAGAGATCTAAGCAACAAACTTTAAAACCAAGAAATATACTCAGCTCTGTATATTTGCAGATAGATTGAAAAGCAGTCTCTCAGAACAGGGAGACAACAGTTTCAAAAGAGATCTAAGGAACAATTAAACTCTAAAACAAAAAAATATATACTCAGCTCTGTATATTTGCAGATAGATTGGAAAGCAGTCTCTCAGAACAGGGAGACAACAGTTTCAACAGAGATCTAAGCAACAATTAACAAACTCTAAAATCAAAGAAAATATACTCAGCTCTATATTTGCAGATAGATTGGAAAGCAGTCTCTCAGAACACTAGTTCCAGCAATTAAATGCAGACTGTTACTAATAGATCTAATTTTATGCAAGTGATCCTTGAGTTAGATAACACACAAGCTGTAAAAGCCAGTTATACCAACCGAGTTATACCAACCGAAGACACGGCAGAAAATAAGGGGGGGGGCAGTTTCAACAGAGATCTAAGCAACAACTAACAGTACAAACTCTAAAACCAAAAAAATATATTCAGCTCTGTATATTTGCAGATAGATTGGAAAGCAGTCTCTCAGAACAGGGAGACAACAGTTTCAACAGAGATCTAAATAAACAATTAACAAACTCTAAAACCAAAAAGGTATATACTCAGCTCTGTATATTTGCAGATTGGTAAGCAGTCTCTCAGAACACAGGTTCCAGCAATTAAATGCAGGCTGTTACTAGCAGGTCTAATTTTATGCAAGTGATCCTTGAGTTAGATAACACACAAGCTGTAAAAAAACAGTTTTCTGAAGACATGGCAGAAAATGGGGGGGGGGGCAGTTTCGACAGAGATCTAAGCAACAACTAACAGTACAAATTCTAAAACCAAAAAAAATATACTCAGCTGTGTATATTTGCAGATAGATAGGAAAACAGTCTTTCAGAACAGGGAGACAACAGTTTCAACAGAGATCTAAACAACAATTAACAAACTCTAAAACCAAAGAAAATATACTCAGCTCTGTATATTTGCAGATAGATTGGAAAGCAATCTCTCAGAACACAGTTTCCAGCAATTAAATGCAGACTGTTACTAACAGGTCTAATTTTATGCAAGTGATCCTTGAGTTAGATAACACACAAGCTGAAAAAGCCAGTTATACCAACTGAAGACATGGCAGAAAATGGGGGGGGGGGCAGTTTCAACAGAGATCTAAGCAACAACTAACAGTACAAACTCTAAAACAAAAAAAAATACTCAGCTCTGTATATTTGCAGATAGATTGGAACGCAGTCTCTCAGAGCATGGAGACAACAGTTTCAACAGAGATTTAAGCAACAACTAAGTACAAACTCTAACACCAAAAAAATATATACTCAGCTCTGTATATTTGCACATAGATTGGAAAGCAGACTCAAAGAACAGGGAGACAACAGTTTCAACGGAGATCTAAGCAACAACTAACAGTGCAAACTCTAAAACCAAAAAAAAAATAATCCGCTATGTATATTTGCAGATTGGTAAGCAGTCTCTTAGCACACAGGTTTCAGCAATTAAATGCAGGCTGTTACTAACAGGTCTAAATTTATGCAAGTGATCCTTGAGTTAGATAAAACACAAGCTGTAAAAAAAACAGTTATACCAACTGAAGACATGGCAGAAAATGGGGGCAGTTTCGACAGAGATCTAAGAAACAACTAACAGTACAAATTCTAAAACCAAAAAAATATACTCAGCTCTGCATATTTGTAGATAGATTGGAAAGCAGTCTCTCAGGACACAGGTTCCAGCAATTAAATGCAGACTGTTACTAACAGGTCTAATTTTATGCAAGTGATCCTTGAGTTAGATAACACACAAGCTGTAAAAGCCAGGTATACCAACTGAAGACATGGCAGAAAATGGGGGGGGGACAGTTTCAACAGAGATCTAAGCAACAACTAACAGTACAAACTGTAAAACCAAAAAATATACTCAGCTTTGTATATTTGCAGATAGATTGGAAAGCAGTCTCTCAGAACAGGGAGACAACAGTTTCAACAGAGATCTAAGCAACAACTAACAGTACAAACTCTAAAACCAAAAAAATGTTCTCAGCTTTGTATATTTGCAGATAGATTGGAAAGCAGTCTCTCAGAACAGGGAGACAACAGTTTCAACAGAGATCTAAGCAACAATTAAACTCTAAAACCAAAAATATATACTCAGCTCTGTATATTTGCAGATAGATTGGAAAGCAGTCTCTCACAACAGGGAGACAACAGTTTCAAAAGAGATCTAGGCAACAATTAACAAACTCTAAAACAAAAAATATATACTCAGCTCTGTATATTTGCAGATAGATTGGAAAGCAGTCTCTCAGAACACAGGTTCCAGCAATTAAATGCAGGCTGTTACTAACAGGTCTAATTTTATGCAAGTGATCCTTGAGTTAGATAACACACAAGCTGTAAAAAACAGTTATACCAACTGAAGACTTGGCAGAAAATGGGGGGGGGGGGGCAGTTTCAACAGAGATTAAGCAACAACTAACAGTAAAAACTCTAAAACCAAAAAAAATACTCAGCTCTATATATTTATGGATAGATTGGAAAACAGTCTCTCAGAACAGGGAGACAGTTTCAACAGAGATCTAAGCAACAACTAACTGTACAAACTCTAAAACCAAAAAAATATATTCAGCTCTGTATATTTGCAGATAGATTGGAAAGCAGTCTCTCAGAACAGGGAGACAACAGTTTCAACAGAGATCTAAATAAACAATTAACAAACTCTAAAACCAAAAAAGTATATACTCAGCTCTGTATATTTGCAGATTGGTAAGCAGTCTCTCAGAACACAGGTTCCAGCAATTAAATGCAGGCTGTTACTAGCAGGTCTAATTTTATGCAAGTGATCCTTGAGTTAGATAACACACAAGCTGTAAAAAAAACAGTTTTCTGAAGACATGGCAGAAAATGGGGGGGGCAGTTTCGACAGAGATCTAAGCAACAACTAACAGTACAAATTCTAAAAAAAAATATACTCAGCTCTGCATATTTGTAGATAGATTGGAAAGCAGTCTCTCAGGACACAGGTTCCAGCAATTAAATGCAGACTGTTACTAACAGGTCTAATTTTATGCAAGTGATCCTTGAGTTAGATAACACACAAGCTGTAAAAGCCAGGTATACCAACTGAAGACATGGCAGAAAATGGGGGGGGGGACAGTTTCAACAGAGATCTAAGCAACAACTAACAGTACAAACTGTAAAACCAAAAAATATACTCAGCTCTGTATATTTGCAGATAGATTGGAAAGCAGTCCCTCAGAACAGGGAGACAACAGTTTCAACAGAGATCTAAGCAACAACTAACAGTACAAACTCTAAAACCAAAAAAATGTTCTCAGCTTTGTATATTTGCAGATAGATTGGAAAGCAGTCTCTCAGAACAGGGAGACAACAGTTTCAACAGATATCTAAGCAACAATTAAACTCTAAAACCAAAAAATATATACTCAGCTCTGTATATTTGCAGATAGATTGGAAAGCAGTCTCTCACAACAGGGAGACAACAGTTTCAAAAGAGATCTAGGCAACAATTAACAAACTCTAAACCAAAAAATATATACTCAGCTCTGAATATTTGCAGATAGATTGGAAATAAGTCTCTCAGAACACAGGTTCCAGCAATTAAATACAGGCTGTTACTAACAGGTCTAATTTTATGCAAGTGATCCTTGAGTTAGATAACACACAAGCTGTAAAAAACAGTTATACCAACTGAAGACTTGGCAGAAAATGGGGGGGGGGGCAGTTTCAACAGAGATCTAAGCAACAACTAACAGTAAAAAGTCTAAAACCAAAAAAATACTCAGCTCTGTATATTTGCAGATAGATTGGAAAGCAGTCATTCAGAACAGGGAGACAGTTTCAACAGAGATCTAAGCAACAACTAACAGTACAAACTCTAATATCAAAAAAATATACTCAGCTCTATATATTTGCAGATAGATTGGAAATCAGTCTCTCAGAACACAGGTTCCAGCAATTAAATGCAGGCTGTTACTAACGGGTCTAATTTTATGCAGGTGATCCTTGAGTTAGATAACACACAAGCTGTAAAAAACAGTTATACCAACTGAAGACGTGGCAGAAAATTGTGGGGGGGGGCAGTTTCAACAGAGATCTAAGCAACAACTAACAGTACAAACTCTAAAATCAAAAATATACTCAGCTCTGTATATTTGCAGATAGATTGGAAAGCAGTCTCTCAGAACAGGGAGACAACAGTTTCAACAGAGATCTAAGCAAGAATGAACCTCTAAAACCAAAAAATATATACTCAGCTCTGTATATTTGCAGATAGATTGGAAATCAGTCTCCCAGAACAGGGAGACAACAGTTTCAACAGAGTTTTAAGTAATAAACCCTAAAACCAAAGAAAATATACTCAGCTCTGTATATTTGCAGATAGATTGGAAAGCAGTCTCTCAGAACAGGGAGACAGTTTTGACAGAGATCTAAGCAACAACTATCAGTACAAACTCTAAAACCAAAAAAAAATATGCCCAGCTCTGTATATTTGCAGATAGATTGGAAGTCAGTCTCTCAGAACAGGGAGACAACAGTTTCAACAGAGATCTAAGTAACAAACTCTAAAACCAAAGAAAATATACTCAGCTCTGTATATTTGCAGATAGTTTGGAAAGCAGTCTCTCAGAACACAGGTTCCAGTAATTAAATGCAGGCTGTTACTCACAGGTCAAATTTTATGCAAGTGATCCTTGAGTAAGATAACACACAAGCTGTAAAAAACAGTTATACCAACTGAAGACACGGCAGAAAATGGGGGGGGGGCAGTTTCAACAGAGATCTAAGCAACAACTAACAGCACAAGCTCTAAACCAAAAAAAAAAATACTCAGCTCTGTATATTTGCAGATAGATTGGAAAGCAGACTCACAGAACAGGGAGACAACAGTTTCAACGGAGATCTAAGCAACAACTAACAGTGCAAACTCTAAAACCAAAAAAAAAATAATCCGCTATGTATATTTGCAGCTTGGTAAGCAGTCTCTTAGCACACAGGTTTCAGCAATTAAATGCAGGCTGTTACTAACAGGTCTAAATTTATGCAAGTGATCCTTGAGTTAGATAAAACACAAGCTGTAAAAAACAGTTATACCAACTGAAGACATGGCAAAAAATAGGGGGGCAGTTTCGACAGAGATCTAAGAAACAACTAACAGTACAAATTCTAAAACCAAAAAAATATACTCAGCTCTGCATATTTGTAGATAGATTGGAAAGCAGTCTCTCAGGACACAGGTTCCAGCAATTAAATGCAGACTGTTACTAACAGGTCTAATTTTATGCAAGTGATCCTTGAGTTAGATAACACACAAGCTGTAAAAGCCAGGTATACCAACTGAAGACATGGCAGAAAATGGGGGGGGGGACAGTTTCAACAGAGATCTAAGCAACAACTAACAGTACAAACTGTAAAACCAAAAAATATACTCAGCTCTGTATATTTGCAGATAGATTGGAAAGCAGTCTCTCAGAACAGGGAGACAACAGTTTCAACAGAGATCTAAGCAACAACTAACAGTACAAACTCTAAAACCAAAAAAATGTTCTCAGCTTTGTATATTTGCAGATAGATTGGAAAGCAGTCTCTCAGAACAGGGAGACAACAGTTTCAACAGAGATCTAAGCAACAATTAAACTCTAAAACCAAAAAATATATACTCAGCTCTGTATATTTGCAGATAGATTGGAAAGCAGTCTCTCACAACAGGGAGACAACAGTTTCAAAAGAGATCTAGGCAACAATTAACAAACTCTAAAACAAAAAAAATATATACTCAGCTCTGTATATTTGCAGATAGATTGGAAAGCAGTCTCTCAGAACACAGGTTCCAGCAATTAAATGCAGGCTGTTACTAACAGGTCTAATTTTATGCAAGTGATCCTTGAGTTAGATAACACACAAGCTGTAAAAAACAGTTATACCAACTGAAGACTTGGCAGAAAATGGGGGGGGGGCAGTTTCAACAGAGATTAAGCAACAACTAACAGTAAAAACTCTAAAACCAAAAAAAATACTCAGCTCTATATATTTGCGGATAGATTGGAAAACAGTCTCTCAGAACAGGGAGACAGTTTCAACAGAGATCTAAGCAACAACTAACTGTACAAACTCTAAAACCAAAAAATATATTCAGCTCTGTATATTTGCAGATAGATTGGAAAGCAGTCTCTCAGAACAGGGAGACAACAGTTTCAACAGAGATCTAAATAAACAATTAACAAACTCTAAAACCAAAAAAGTATATACTCAGCTCTGTATATTTGCAGATTGGTAAGCAGTCTCTCAGAACACAGGTTCCAGCAATTAAATGCAGGCTGTTACTAGCAGGTCTAATTTTATGCAAGTGATCCTTGAGTTAGATAACACACAAGCTGTAAAAAAAACAGTTTTCTGAAGACATGGCAGAAAATGGGGGGGGCAGTTTCGACAGAGATCTAAGCAACAACTAACAGTACAAATTCTAAAACCAAAAAAATATACTCAGCTCTGCATATTTGTAGATAGATTGGAAAGCAGTCTCTCAGGACACAGGTTCCAGCAATTAAATGCAGACTGTTACTAACAGGTCTAATTTTATGCAAGTGATCCTTGAGTTAGATAACACACAAGCTGTAAAAGCCAGGTATACCAACTGAAGACATGGCAGAAAATGGGGGGGGGGACAGTTTCAACAGAGATCTAAGCAACAACTAACAGTACAAACTGTAAAACCAAAAAATATACTCAGCTCTGTATATTTGCAGATAGATTGGAAAGCAGTCTCTCAGAACAGGGAGACAACAGTTTCAACAGAGATCTAAGCAACAACTAACAGTACAAACTCTAAAACCAAAAAAATGTTCTCAGCTTTGTATATTTGCAGATAGATTGGAAAGCAGTCTCTCAGAACAGGGAGACAACAGTTTAAACAGATATCTAAGCAACAATTAAACTCTAAAACTAAAAAAAATATATACTCGGCTCTCTATATTTGCAGATAGATTGGAAAGCAGTCTCTCACAACAGGGAGACAACAGTTTCAAAAGAGATCTAGGCAACAATTAACAAACTCTAAAACAAAAAAAAAAAATATACTCAGCTCTGTATATTTGCAGATAGATTGGAAAGCAGTCTCTCAGAACACAGGTTCCAGCAATTAAATACAGGCTGTTACTAACAGGTCTAATTTTATGCAAGTGATCCTTGAGTTAGATAACACACAAGCTGTAAAAAACAGTTATACCAACTGAAGACTTGGCAGAAAATGGGGGGGGGCAGTTTCAACAGAGATCTAAGCCACAATTATCAGTATAAACTCTAAAACCAAAAAAATACTCAGCTCTGTATATTTGCAGATAGATTGGAATTCAGTCTTTCAGAACAGGGAGACAGTTTCAACAGAGATCTAAGCAACAACTAACAGTACAAACTCTAATATAAAAAAATAAATATACTCAGCTCTATATATTTGCAGATAGATTGGAAGGCAGTCTTTCATAACGCAGTTTCCAGCAATTAAATGCAGACTGTTACAAACAGGTCTAATTTTATGCAGGTGATCCTTGAGTTAGATAACACACAAGCTGTAAAAAACAGTTATACCAACTGAAGACGTGGCAGAAAATTGTGGGGGGGGGCAGTTTCAACAGAGATCTAAGCAACAACTAACAGTACAAACTCTAAAATCAAAAATATACTCAGCTCTGTATATTTGCAGATAGATTGGAAAGCAGTCTCTCAGAACAGGGAGACAACAGTTTCAACAGAGATCTAAGCAAGAATGAACCTCTAAAACCAAAAAATATATACTCAGCTCTGTATATTTGCAGATAGATTGGAAATCAGTCTCCCAGAACAGGGAGACAACAGTTTCAACAGAGTTTTAAGTAATAAACCCTAAAACCAAAGAAAATATACTCAGCTCTGTATATTTGCAGATAGATTGGAAAGCAGTCTCTCAGAACAGGGAGACAGTTTTGACAGAGATCTAAGCAACAACTATCAGTACAAACTCTAAAACCAAAAAAAAGTATGCCCAGCTCTGTATATTTGCAGATAGATTGGAAGTCAGTCTCTCAGAACAGGGAGACAACAGTTTCAACAGAGATCTAAGTAACAAACTCTAAAACCAAAGAAAATATACTCAGCTCTGTATATTTGCAGATAGTTTGGAAAGCAGTCTCTCAGAACACAGGTTCCAGTAATTAAATGCAGGCTGTTACTCACAGGTCAAATTTTATGCAAGTGATCCTTGAGTTAGATAACACACAAGCTGTAAAAAACAGTTATACCAACTGAAGACACAGCAGAAAATGGTTGGGGGGGGCAGTTTCAAAAGAAATCTATGCAACAACTAACAGTAAAAGCTCTAAAACCAAAAAAAATACTCAGCTTTGTATATTTGCAGATAGATTGGAACGCAGTGTCTCAGGGCATGGAGACAAAAGTTTCAACAGAGATTTAAGCAACAACTAACAGTACAAACTCTAAAACCAAAAAAATATACTCAGCTCTGTATATTTGCAGATAGATTGGAAAGCAATCTCTCAGAACAGGGAGACAACAGTTTCAACAGAGATCTAAGCAACAACTAACAGTACAAACTCTAAAACCAAAAAAATACTCAGCTCTGTATATTTGCAGATAGATTGGAAAATAGTCTCTTAGAACAGGGAGACAACAGTTTCAACAGAGATCTAAGCAACAATTAAACTCTAAAACCAAAAAATATATACTCAGCTCTATATATTTGCAGATTGGTAAGCAGTCTCTCAGCACACAGGTTTCAGCAATTAAATGCAGGCTGTTACTAACAGGTCTAATTTTATGCAAGTGATCCTTGAGTTAGATAACACACAAGCTGTAAAAAACAGTTATACCAACTGAAGACACAGCAGAAAGTGGCAGTGGGCAGTTTCAACATAGATCTAAGCAACAACTAACTGTGCAAACTCTAAAACCAAAAAAATATACTCAGCTCTGTATATTTGCAGATAGATTGGAAAGCAGTCCCTCAGAACAGAGAGACAGTTTCAACAGAAATCTAATCAACAATTAACAGTACAAACTCTAAAACCAAAAAAAATATACTCAGCTCTGCATATTTGCAGATAGATTGGAAAGTCTCTCAGAACACAGGTTCCAGCAATTAAATGCAGACTGTGTTACTAAAAGGTCTAATTTTATGCAAGTGATCCTTGAGATAGATAACACACAAGCTGTAAAAGCCAGTAATACCAACTGAAGACACAACAGAAAAAGGGGGGACAGTTTCAACACTGATCTAAGCAACAACTAACATTACAAACTCTAAAACCAAAAATATACTCAGCTCTGTATATTTGCAGATAGATTGGAAAGCAGTCTCTCAGAACAGGGAGACAACAGTTTCAACAGAGATCTAAGCAAGAATGAACCTCTAAAACCAAAAAATATATACTCAGCTCTGTATATTTGCAGATAGATTGGAAATCAGTCTCCCAGAACAGGGAGACAACAGTTTCAACAGAGTTTTAAGTAATAAACCCTAAAACCAAAGAAAATATACTCAGCTCTGTATATTTGCAGATAGATTGGAAAGCAGTCTCTCAGAACAGGGAGACAGTTTTGACAGAGATCTAAGCAACAACTATCAGTACAAACTCTAAAACCAAAAAAAAATATGCCCAGCTCTGTATATTTGCAGATAGATTGGAAGTCAGTCTCTCAGAACAGGGAGACAACAGTTTCAACAGAGATCTAAGTAACAAACTCTAAAACCAAAGAAAATATACTCAGCTCTGTATATTTGCAGATAGTTTGGAAAGCAGTCTCTCAGAACACAGGTTCCAGTAATTAAATGCAGGCTGTTACTCACAGGTCAAATTTTATGCAAGTGATCCTTGAGTAAGATAACACACAAGCTGTAAAAAACAGTTATACCAACTGAAGACACGGCAGAAAATGGGGGGGGGGGGCAGTTTCAACAGAGATCTAAGCAACAACTAACAGCACAAGCTCTAAACCAAAAAAAAAATACTCAGCTCTGTATATTTGCAGATAGATTGGAACGCAGTGTCTCAGGGCATGGAGACAAAAGTTTCAACAGAGATTTAAGCAACAACTAACAGTACAAACTCTAAAACCAAAAAAATATACTCAGCTCTGTATATTTGCAGATAGATTGGAAAGCAATCTCTCAGAACAGGGAGACAACAGTTTCAACAGAGATCTAAGCAACAACTAACAGTACAAACTCTAAAACCAAAAAAATACTCAGCTCTGTATATTTGCAGATAGATTGGAAAATAGTCTCTTAGAACAGGGAGACAACAGTTTCAACAGAGATCTAAGCAACAATTAAACTCTAAAACCAAAAAATATATACTCAGCTCTATATATTTGCAGATTGGTAAGCAGTCTCTCAGCACACAGGTTTCAGCAATTAAATGCAGGCTGTTACTAACAGGTCTAATTTTATGCAAGTGATCCTTGAGTTAGATAACACACAAGCTGTAAAAAACAGTTATACCAACTGAAGACACGGCAGAAAATGACAGGGGTCACTTTCAACAGATATCTAAGCAACAACTAGCTGTACAAACTCTAAAACCAAAAAATATACTCAGCTCTGTATATTTGCAGATAGATTGGAAAGCAGTCTCTCAGAACAGGGAGACAGTTTCAACAGAAATCTAAGCAACAATTAAACTCTAAAACCAAAAAAATATATACTCGGCTCTGCATATTTGTAGATAGATTGGAAAGCCGTCTCTCAGAACACAGGTTCCAGCAATTAAATGCAGACTGTGTTACTAAAAGGTCTAATTTTATGCAAGTGATCATTGAGTTAGATAACACACAAGCTGTAAAAGCCAGTTTTACCAACTGAAGACACAACAGAAAATGGGGGGGGGGGCAGTTTCAACAGAGATCTAAGCAACAACTAACAGTGCAAACTCTAAAATTAAAAAAATATAGTCCGCTCTATATATTTGCAGATAGACTGGAAAGCATTCTCTTAGAACAGGGAGACAACAGTTTCAACAGAGATCTAAGCAACAACTAACAGTACAAACTCTAAAACAAAAAATATACTCAGCTCTGTATATTTGCAGATAGATTGGAAAGCAGTCTCTCAGAACAGGGAGACAGTTTCAACAGAAATCTAAGCAACAATTAAACTCTAAAACCAAAAAAATATATACTCGGCTCTGTATATTTGTAGATAGATTGGAAAGCCGTCTCTCAGAACACAGGTTCCAGCAATTAAATGCAGACTGTGTTACTAAAAGGTCTAATTTTATGCAAGTGATCATTGAGTTAGATAACACACAAGCTGTAAAAAACAGTTATACCAACTGAAGACGTGGCAGAAAATTGTGGGGGGGGGGGGCAGTTTCGACAGAGATCTAAGAAACAACTAACAGTACAAATTCTAAAACCAAAAAAATATACTCAGCTCTGCATATTTGTAGATAGATTGGAAAGCAGTCTCTCAGGACACAGGTTCCAGCAATTAAATGCAGACTGTTACTAACAGGTCTAATTTTATGCAAGTGATCCTTGAGTTAGATAACACACAAGCTGTAAAAGCCAGGTATACCAACTGAAGACATGGCAGAAAATGGGGGGGGGGGACAGTTTCAACAGAGATCTAAGCAACAACTAACAGTACAAACTGTAAAACCAAAAAATATACTCAGCTCTGTATATTTGCAGATAGATTGGAAAGCAGTCTCTCAGAACAGGGAGACAACAGTTTCAACAGAGATCTAAGCAACAACTAACAGTACAAACTCTAAAACCAAAAAAATGTTCTCAGCTTTGTATATTTGCAGATAGATTGGAAAGCAGTCTCTCAGAACAGGGAGACAACAGTTTCAACAGAGATCTAAGCAACAATTAAACTCTAAAACCAAAAATATATACTCAGCTCTGTATATTTGCAGATAGATTGGAAAGCAGTCTCTCACAACAGGGAGACAACAGTTTCAAAAGAGATCTAGGCAACAATTAACAAACTCTAAAACAAAAAAATATATACTCAGCTCTGTATATTTGCAGATAGATTGGAAAGCAGTCTCTCAGAACACAGGTTCCAGCAATTAAATGCAGGCTGTTACTAACAGGTCTAATTTTATGCAAGTGATCCTTGAGTTAGATAACACACAAGCTGTAAAAAACAGTTATACCAACTGAAGACTTGGCAGAAAATGGGGGGGGGGGGGCAGTTTCAACAGAGATTAAGCAACAACTAACAGTAAAAACTCTAAAACCAAAAAAAATACTCAGCTCTATATATTTGCGGATAGATTGGAAAACAGTCTCTCAGAACAGGGAGACAGTTTCAACAGAGATCTAAGCAACAACTAACTGTACAAACTCTAAAACCAAAAAAATATATTCAGCTCTGTATATTTGCAGATAGATTGGAAAGCAGTCTCTCAGAACAGGGAGACAACAGTTTCAACAGAGATCTAAATAAACAATTAACAAACTCTAAAACCAAAAAAGTATATACTCAGCTCTGTATATTTGCAGATTGGTAAGCAGTCTCTCAGAACACAGGTTCCAGCAATTAAATGCAGGCTGTTACTAGCAGGTCTAATTTTATGCAAGTGATCCTTGAGTTAGATAACACACAAGCTGTAAAAAAAACAGTTTTCTGAAGACATGGCAGAAAATGGGGGGGGCAGTTTCGACAGAGATCTAAGCAACAACTAACAGTACAAATTCTAAAAACAAAAAAATATACTCAGCTCTGCATATTTGTAGATAGATTGGAAAGCAGTCTCTCAGGACACAGGTTCCAGCAATTAAATGCAGACTGTTACTAACAGGTCTAATTTTATGCAAGTGATCCTTGAGTTAGATAACACACAAGCTGTAAAAGCCAGGTATACCAACTGAAGACATGGCAGAAAATGGGGGGGGGGACAGTTTCAACAGAGATCTAAGCAACAACTAACAGTACAAACTGTAAAACCAAAAAATATACTCAGCTCTGTATATTTGCAGATAGATTGGAAAGCAGTCTCTCAGAACAGGGAGACAACAGTTTCAACAGAGATCTAAGCAACAACTAACAGTACAAACTCTAAAACCAAAAAAATGTTCTCAGCTTTGTATATTTGCAGATAGATTGGAAAGCAGTCTCTCAGAACAGGGAGACAACAGTTTCAACAGATATCTAAGCAACAATTAAACTCTAAAACCAAAAAATATATACTCAGCTCTGTATATTTGCAGATAGATTGGAAAGCAGTCTCTCACAACAGGGAGACAACAGTTTCAAAAGAGATCTAGGCAACAATTAACAAACTCTAAAACAAAAAAAAATATATACTCAGCTCTGTATATTTGCAGATAGATTGGAAAGCAGTCTCTCAGAACACAGGTTCCAGCAATTAAATACAGGCTGTTACTAACAGGTCTAATTTTATGCAAGTGATCCTTGAGTTAGATAACACACAAGCTGTAAAAAACAGTTATACCAACTGAAGACTTGGCAGAAAATGGGGGGGGGGGCAGTTTCAACAGAGATCTAAGCAACAACTAACAGTAAAAAGTCTAAAACCAAAAAAAATACTCAGCTCTATATATTTGCGGATAGATTGGAAAACAGTCTCTCAGAACAGGGAGACAGTTTCAACAGAGATCTAAGCAACAACTAACTGTACAAACTCTAAAACCAAAAAAAATATACTCAGCTCTGTATATTTGCAGATAGATTGGAAATCAGTCTCTCAGAACACAGGTTCCAGCAATTAAATGCAGGCTGTTACTAACGGGTCTAATTTTATGCAGGTGATCCTTGAGTTAGATAACACACAAGCTGTAAAAAACAGTTATACCAACTGAAGACGTGGCAGAAAATTGTGGGGGGGGGCAGTTTCAACAGAGATCTAAGCAACAACTAACAGTACAAACTCTAAAATCAAAAATATACTCAGCTCTGTATATTTGCAGATAGATTGGAAAGCAGTCTCTCAGAACAGGGAGACAACAGTTTCAACAGAGATCTAAGCAAGAATGAACCTCTAAAACCAAAAAATATATACTCAGCTCTGTATATTTGCAGATAGATTGGAAATCAGTCTCCCAGAACAGGGAGACAACAGTTTCAACAGAGTTTTAAGTAATAAACCCTAAAACCAAAGAAAATATACTCAGCTCTGTATATTTGCAGATAGATTGGAAAGCAGTCTCTCAGAACAGGGAGACAGTTTTGACAGAGATCTAAGCAACAACTATCAGTACAAACTCTAAAACCAAAAAAAAATATGCCCAGCTCTGTATATTTGCAGATAGATTGGAAGTCAGTCTCTCAGAACAGGGAGACAACAGTTTCAACAGAGATCTAAGTAACAAACTCTAAAACCAAAGAAAATATACTCAGCTCTGTATATTTGCAGATAGTTTGGAAAGCAGTCTCTCAGAACACAGGTTCCAGTAATTAAATGCAGGCTGTTACTCACAGGTCAAATTTTATGCAAGTGATCCTTGAGTAAGATAACACACAAGCTGTAAAAAACAGTTATACCAACTGAAGACACGGCAGAAAATGGGGGGGGGGGGGCAGTTTCAACAGAGATCTAAGCAACAACTAACAGCACAAGCTCTAAACCAAAGAAAGATACTCAGCTCTGTATATTTGCAGATAGATTGGAACGCAGTGTCTCAGGGCATGGAGACAAAAGTTTCAACAGAGATTTAAGCAACAACTAACAGTACAAACTCTAAAACCAAAAAATATACTCAGCTCTGTATATTTGCAGATAGATTGGAAAGCAATCTCTCAGAACAGGGAGACAACAGTTTCAACAGAGATCTAAGCAACAACTAACAGTACAAACTCTAAAACCAAAAAAAGTCAGCTCTTTATATTTGCAGATAGATTGGAAAATAGTCTCTTAGAACAGGGAGACAACAGTTTCAACAGAGATCTAAGCAACAATTAAACTCTAAAACCAAAAAATATATACTCAGCTCTATATATTTGCAGATTGGTAAGCAGTCTCTCAGCACACAGGTTTCAGCAATTAAATGCAGGCTGTTACTAACAGGTCTAATTTTATGCAAGTGATCCTTGAGTTAGATAACACACAAGCTGTAAAAAAACAGTTATACCAACTGAAGACACGGCAGAAAATAGGGGGGGGGGCAGTTTCAACAGAGGTCTAAGCAACAACTAACTGTACAAACTCTAAAACCAAAAAAATATACTCAGCTCTGTATATTTGCAGATAGATTGGAAAGCAGTCTCTCAGAACAGGGAGACAGTTTCAACAGAAATCTAAGCAACAATTAAACTCTAAAACCAAAAAAATATATACTCGGCTCTGCATATTTGTAGATAGATTGGAAAGCCGTCTCTCAGAACACAGGTTCCAGCAATTAAATGCAGACTGTGTTACTAAAAGGTCTAATTTTATGCAAGTGATCATTGAGTTAGATAACACACAAGCTGTAAAAGCCAGTTTTACCAACTGAAGACACAACAGAAAATGGGGGGGGGGGCAGTTTCAACAGAGATCTAAGCAACAACTAACAGTGCAAACTCTAAAATTAAAAAAATATAGTCCGCTCTATATATTTGCAGATAGACTGGAAAGCATTCTCTTAGAACAGGGAGACAACAGTTTCAACAGAGATCTAAGCAACAACTAACAGTACAAACTCTAAAACAAAAAATATACTCAGCTCTGTATATTTGCAGATAGATTGGAAAGCAGTCTCTCAGAACAGGGAGACAGTTTCAACAGAAATCTAAGCAACAATTAAACTCTAAAACCAAAAAAATATATACTCGGCTCTGTATATTTGTAGATAGATTGGAAAGCCGTCTCTCAGAACACAGGTTCCAGCAATTAAATGCAGACTGTGTTACTAAAAGGTCTAATTTTATGCAAGTGATCATTGAGTTAGATAACACACAAGCTGTAAAAAAACAGTTTTACCAACTGAAGACACGGCAGAAAATGTGGGGGGGGGGCAGTTTCAACAGAGATCTAAGCAACAACTAACAGTACAAACTCTAAAACCAAAAAAAGTTCTCAGCTTTGTATATTTGCAGATAGATTGGAAAGCAGTCTCTCAGAACAGGGAGACAACAGTTTCAACAGAGATCTAAGCAACAATTAAACTCTAAAACCAAAAAATATATACTCAGCTCTGTATATTTGCAGATAGATTGGAAAGCAGTCTCTCACAACAGGGAGACAACAGTTTCAAAAGAGATCTAGGCAACAATTAAACTCTAAAACAAAAAATATATATACTCAGCTCTGTATATTTGCAGATAGATTGGAAAGCAGTCTCTCAGAACACAGGTTCCAGCAATTAAATGCAGGCTGTTACTAACAGGTCTAATTTTATGCAAGTGATCCTTGAGTTAGATAACACACAAGCTGTAAAAAACAGTTATACCAACTGAAGACACGGCAGAAAATGTGGGGGGGGGGCAGTTTCAACAGAGATCTAAGCAACAACTAACAGTACAAATTCTAAAACCAAAAAAAATACTCAGCTCTATATATTTGTAGATAGATTGGAAAGCAGTCTCTCAGAACAGGGAGACAGTTTCAACAGAGATCTAGGCAACAACTAAGAGTACAAACTCTAAAACCAAAAAAAAATATGCTCAGCTCTGTATATTTGCAGATAGATTGGAAAGCAGTCTCTCAGAACAGGGAGACAACAGTTTCAACAGAGATCTAAGCAAGAATGAACCTCTAAAACCAAAAAATATATACTCAGTTCTGTATATTTGCAGATAGATTGGGAAGCAGTCTCTCAGAGCACAGGTTCCAGCAATTAAATGCAGGCTGTTACTAACAAGTCTAATTTTATGCAAGTGATCCTTGAGTTAGATAACACACAAGCTGCAAAAAGCAGTTATACCAACTGAAGACACTGCAGAAAATAGGGGGGACGGGCAGTTTCAACAGAGATCTAAGCAACAATGAACCTCTAAAACCAAAAAATATACTCTGCTCTGTATATTTGCAGATAGATTGGAAAGCAGTCTCTCAGAACAGGGAGACGGCAGTTTCAACAGTGATCTAAGCAACAATTAAACTCTAAAACTAAAAAATATATACTCAACTCTGTATATTTGCAGATTGGTAAGCATTCTCTCAGCACACAGGTTTCAACAATTAAATGTAGGCTGCTACTAACAGGTCTAATTTTATGCAAGTGATCCTTGAGTTAGATAACACACACGCTGTAAAAGAACAGTTATACCAACTGAAGACACGGCAGAAAATGGGGGGTGGGGGACAGTTTCAACAGAGATCTAAGCAACAACTAACAGTAGAAACTCTAAAACCAAAAAAATATATATACTCAGCTCTGTATATTTGCAGATAGATTGGAAAGCAGTCTCTCAGAACAGGGAGAGAACAGTTTCAGCAGAGATCTAAGCAACGACTAACAGTACAATCTCTAAAACCAAAAGAAATATACTCAGCTCTGTATATTTGCAGATAGATTGGAAAGCAGTCTTTCCGAACAGGGAGACAACAGTTTCAACAGAGATCTAAGCAACAACTAACAGTACAAACTCTAAAACCAAAAAAATATACTCACCTCTGTATATTTGCAGATAAATTGGAAAGCAGTCTCTCAGAAAAGGGAGACAACAGTTTCAACAGAGATCTAAGAAACAAACTCAGAAACCAAAACATATATATTCAGCTCTGTATATTTGCAGATAGATTGGAAAGCAGTCTCTCAGAACACATGTTGCAGCAATTAAATGCAGGCTGTTACTAACAGGTATAATTTTATGCAAGTGTTCCTTGAGTTAGATGACACACAAGCTGTAAAAACCAGTTATACCAACTGAAGACACGGTAGAAAATACGGGGGGGGGGGGCAGTTTCAACAGAGATCTAAGCAACAACTAACAGTACAAACTCTAAAACCAAAAAAATATACTCAGCTCTGTATATTTGCAGATAGATTGGAAAGCAGTCTCTCAGAACAGGGAGACAACAGTTTCAATGGAGATCTAAGCAACAACTAACAATACAAACTCTAAAACCAAAACAGTATATACTCAGCTCTGTATATTTGCAGATAGATTGCAAAAGAGTCTCTCAGAACAAGGAAACAACAGTTTCAACAGAGATCTAAGCAACAATTAACAAACTCAAAAACCAAAAAATATATACTTAGCCCTGTATGTTCGCAGATTGGTAAGCAGTCTCTCAGAGCAAAGGTTCTAGCAATTAAATACAGTCTGTTACTAACAGGTGTAATTTTATGCAAGTGATCCTCAAGTTAGATAACACACAAGCTGTAAAAAACAGTTATACCAACTGAAGACACGGTAGAAAATGGGGGGGGGGGAGTTTCAACAGAGATCTAAGCAACAAACTCTAAAACCAAAAAATATATACTCAGCTCTGTATATTTGCAGATAGATTGGAAAGCAGTCTCTCAGAACAGGGAGACAACAGTTTCAACAGAGATCTAAGCAACAATTAACAAACTCTAAAATCAAAGAAAATGTACTCAGCTCTGTATATTTGCAGATAGATTGGAAAGCAGTCTCTCAGAACACTGGTTCCAGCAATTAAATGCAGACTGTTACTAACAGGTCTAATTTTATGCAAGTGATCCTTGAGTTAGATAACACACAAGCTGTAAAAGCCAGTTATACCAACTGAAGACATGGCAGAAAATGGGGGGGGGGGGGCAGTTTCAACAGAGATCTAAGCAACAACTAACAGTACAAACTCTAAAAACCAAAAAAATACATACTCAGCTCTGTATATTTGCAGATAGATTGTAAAGCAGTCTCTCAGAAGAGAGAGACAACAGTTTCAACAGAGATCTAAGCAACAATTAACCTCTAAAACCAAAAAATATATACTCAGCTCTGTATATTTGCAGATAGATTGGAAAGCTGTCTCTCAGAACAGGGAGACAACAGTTTCAACAGAGATCTAAATAAACAACTAACAGTACAAACTCTAAAACCAAAAAAATATATTCAGATCTGTATATTTGCAGATAGATTGGAAAGCAGTCTCTCAGAACAGGGAGACAACAGTTTTAACAGAGATCTAAATAAACAATTAACAAACTCTAAAACCAAAAAGTATATACTCAGCTCTGTATATTTGCAGATTGGTAAGCAGTCTCTCAGAACACAGGTTCCAGCAATTAAATGCAGGCTGTTACTAGCAGGTCTAATTTTATGCAAGTGATCCTTGAGTTAGATAACACACAAGCTGTAAAAAACACTTATACCAACTGAAGACATGGCAGAAAATGGGGGGGGGGGCAGTTTCAACAAAGATCTAAGCAATAACTAACAGTACAAACTCTAAAACCAAAAAAATATACTCAGCTGTGTATATTTGCATATTGGAAAACAGTCTTTCAGAACAGGGAGAAAACAGTTTCAACAGAGATCTAAACAACAATTAACAAACTCTAAAACCAAAAAATATATACTCAGCTCTGTATATTTGCAGATAGATTGGAAAGCAGTCTCTTTGAACAGGGAGACAACAGTTTCAACAGAGATCTAAGCAACAATTAACAAACTCTAAAACCAAAAAATATATACTCAGCTCTGTATATTTGCAGATAGATTGGAAAGCAGTCTCTCAGAACACAGGTTCCAGCAGTTAAATGCAGGTTGTTACTAACAGGTCTAATTTTATGCAAGTGATCCTTGAGTTAGATAACACACAAGCTGTAAAAACCAGTTATACCAACTGTAGACATGGCAGAAAATAGAGGGGAGGACAGTTTCAACAGAGATCTAAGCAACAACTAACAGTACAAACTCTAAAACCAGAAAATATACTCAGCTCTGTATATTTGCAGATAGATTGGAAAGCAGTCTCTTTGAACAGGGAGACAACAGTTACAACAGAGATCTAAGCAACAATTAACAAACTCTAAAACCAAAAAATATATACTCAGCTCTGTATATTTGCAGATAGATTGGAAAGCAGTCTCTCAGAATACAGGTTCCAGTAATTAAATGCAGGCTATTACTAACAGGTCTAATTTTATGCAAGTGATCCTTGAGTTAGATAACACATAAGCTGTAAAAAGTTATACCAACTGAAGACACGGCAAAAAATGGGGGCGGGGTCAGTTTCAACAGAGATCTAAGCAACAACTAACAGTACAAACTCTAAAACCAAAAAAATATACTCAGCTCTGTATATTTGCAGATAGATTGGAAAGCAGTCTCTCCGAGCATAGGTTCCAGCAATTAAAAATATTCTTCCTTGAGACCTCCCAAGATTGAGGTTGCTGGGGATTCTGTCCCACTGTCAAGGTCCTTCTCTAGGAACCAACGTGAGGGGGAAAAAAGTATGGTTCAAGAAATCTCAAGGTCCTTTTCAAGAATCTCACAGAGACTTTTCCTCCAAAGGCAGAGGGGGTAACAGTTACAATGGAAGATACTGTCCCTGTGGCAGAGGGGATCCGCAGAATGCAGCATCTCACAATTCCTTCTCAGACAGACTCTTCCAGCGCTCCTGAATGGTGGCCTGACTGCCCTCCTCTGTAGGCAGTTGGGGATGTTTCTGCTTACACCCAGAAGCCTGGGCAGCTATCATGAAAGATCAGTGGGTGGTAAAGATCGTATCCAGAAGATACTTTATTTCCTTTTTGGAAAACCCCAAAACAAAGTCTCTCCTCCCCAGTGTCCCACCCAATCAGAGGGAGAAGGTAGCTCAAGAAATCGCAAAGCTGCTACAAAAAAAGGTCATCCAAGATCTCCCTCCTGACCAGAGAGGATCGGGCATTTACTCAAGATTCTTTTTAGTACCAAAAAAGACAGAGGACCTATGGCCGATCCTGGACCTGACATCTCTGAACAAATCAGTAAAGAATTCAGGATGGTCACGGTCCAGTCTATTCTACCCCTTCTGAGAATGGAAGACTGGATGTGCTGTATAGACCTGAAGGATGCATAATACTACATCAAAATGGACAGGTGCTCAGGAGGGTACCCGTGTTTCAGGCTGGGAGCCAGCCAATACCAGTTCAGTTTGCTTCCGTTCGGTCTCTTCACTGCCCTCAGGGTGTTCACCAGATGCATAGCAGTTGTTGCAGCCCATCTCAGGCTACAGAGATTCCATGTGTTTCCATATCTGGATAACTGGCTCCTAAACACACCAACTTGTTCAAGCCCTGTCTGCTTGTCCCCCCCATCTCTTCTCCATGTTTGAACCATTTTCTAATATTTGATCATAAATAGGCCTTAGCTGTATGGTAAAGGGCAAACTTGTGCTAAGGTATTAAGATGGAGTTCAGGGAATTATGGTTAGGGGAGGAGTCAGATCCCTGGAACTGTGGAAGTTTCAAATTTGGTGCCATGATCGGATCCAGCATTCCATATGTTAAACTAGACGAGTATCAGATAACATGGATTTATCATTATGGTAAGTAAATAACTTCAGTTTTTATCTGTTCCCACTTATCTTTAAATGCCGTAACAGAATCCCTTGTAATTCATACACCTAAATACTTTGTCGTATCATGTCCCCTTAAACATGGGTATTGCTGAATCAATTCATGTTTGTGTACATAGTTTACCACTATAACCTTTGATATTGATCAATCCCACTGCCTCAATGGCAGTTTGGGCTACTTTCCAAGGTAACTCAGTATTGGCCAGCTTACAAAAGCTCAGATTCCACTCCCTCCCTCCCTCTGTCTTCCTGTGACAGCTGATTGGATGAGCATACCCTAAGAGGGAGGCCTTCAGCTCTCACAGGAAGTGAGTGTTCAGACTTTTTTCTGCCATCCAAAGAAGAAAAGTACTCTGACTTTTCACAATATCTAGTGCTGATTTTCTGGCTTGCTGCTCAGATGAGCCCCATTTGGGGGACCCCGTTCCTCTCATTTTATTATTAGATTTATTATTGTCGTTCTATTTTTATGTTTATATAAACATTTATTATAATATTTTATTTTTGTCTATGTTTATAATAATTTCTGTGGGTATTTCTGTTTTGTAGCGTGGTTTATTTCACTTCTGTTTTTGACAAATGCATGTGAGGAAATTTTCAGTATTTCAGCAGTGCAGTTTGTGTGTGCGCTGTTAAGACACAGATTAATTGTGACTATTTTTTACAGTTACTCTTCTGTATTTGCTTCTTTTGACAAGAAAATATTGCAGAATTAGAATTTTTCAGTGTTTTTGCATTATTTACTACGTGTGATTCTGCTGTGTTTTTTATAACATCGTATAGTGATTTTATTGTGAATTCAGTTATTTGAATGTACTGATTTTGCTCTCTGATAAGAAAGATAGTTTAAATCATTAAACATCATTTTATGACAGTTTGGCAGTTAAATGCTTTGAGATAATTTTTAACAATGGGGGTGACACATTGGTTGCTTTGGTGTTTGGACTTTATGTACTGGGAATCCTTTAACATCTGTCAGTTGTAAAATTCTGAACACATTTCAAACTGTTTTTTGTGATAGCAGTTTGGGAGAATTTAGTTGTGTGGCGACATATTTATTATTAGAAACTTTAAGTGCTGATTGTACTGTCAGTTTATTAATCTGGCTGTTCTCTCCCCTGATTGGATGGATCACAGCTCTGGTACCCCCCCCCCCAAATCCATTTGCACCTAAAAAGAAAAAAAATATGCATCAGACTATGGTTAGTAATTCTGTTGGGACCAATGCACTGCCTGCTTACTTTTTCCTTCATCACCCTCTAGTGAAGCTTTTCCTTCCATTATTGATCAGGGTTTAGACAAATTCTTTGGGGCTGTTCTGGTACCTGCACAGGTATGGGAGATCCAAGTCCTTTAGGTGCAGAAGTAGTCAGAGGTAAGAGACCCATTGCCAGACATAATCTGTCCCCAGATATTTTATCTAGTAGTAAGTTCACAACAAAAAGAGCTACATCATACAGCTAATGATCAGATTATATCTGTTTAAAAAGCTGATGTGGTTTCCCTGGGCAGGTGTGTTCTACAGACAACTAATTCTGGAGGTTGTGTTCCCTTTCATGGCTTTTGTTCTAGTGTGGCTTGAGAGCTTTCTGTTATTTCAGGGAGCGATGAGGGATCTAATGAGGGCAATAGTGATTTCCTAGTTGAGACAGTCCAGTCATTCTGATTCTTTGGAAGGTGAACCTGAACTTAAGTCCAAACAAGTGTTCCCTTTTCCTCAGATGATTTCTAGATTTAGAGATGTTTTTGCTTTGGAGCAGTGTGGAACTATACCAGTGTGAGGCATGGTACAACATTTTATAGAGGACAAGATGCCCATTTCTGTGGCTACCCTCCCTCTCGTACTGGCCTTGGAAGTTGTTTGTAAAGCTACTTGCAGGACACCAGTAACTAGTCCAGCAGTCCCTAAAAAGGCTCAAGAAAAAATATAGGATCTCCTTACATATTTCTGGTCTCTAGTCTGATTTGACTGCTGACCCAGCTGCAGTGAACCCAGCTACCTCCTGAAGTAAAAAGTTCTTGGCTTCATCCAGTCCAACTCCCCCGATAAAAGAGGAAAAATAGTTAGAACTTCAGAGCAAAATAATGTCTGTGTTTAGTAGTCTAGCCTTTAGAATGTTAAATTATCAAGGCTGCATGTGGAAATTTATTTTACAGTTTGCATACATTTTGGATGATTTTGCTGCATCCTTGCAGATCAAAAAGTCTTATAAGAATGAAGTTGTAGTTTGACTTAGGTTTCAAAACATGCTGTGAAAGGTGTGCTTGAATGTGCAGATACTGTTTTTAAATTCCACTTCTTCTGTTATGCTTGGTTATATAATTTATTTATTTATATTTATTACATTTGTTAACCGGGAAGTGTCCGACTGGGCTAGGAGCCCGTTTTCAGCAGAGGCCAGGGGAGAAAAGCTCCAGACATACAGTACAATATACAACATGTGCAAGTTATTACAAGCAGTGAATTCAACTACAAGGTTTATCCAAAGTTAAAAATAGAATTGTCAAAAAATATAGTTTAACATAATTAGGCATGTAGCATATATAGGGAAATAGCTAGTTTGCCATGGTTAGGAGATTACAGTAGTGTGACTGATAAATATATTGGGTGAAAATAAGAGACAGGAATAGGAAGGGCAGTAAGAGAGAAACAGAAGCAAGAGAAAACCCCTTTAAGATAGAAGAAGGGTGGAAAGATGTGAATAGTGGAATTAGCCAGGAGTATGGCAGGAGCAGAGCCAGTGGTTTGTTAGATATTTAAGTAGTAGTTTAAACTCAGGATAGTGGGGACAGTTAGTAATGGGTTGGGGTAGAGTGTTCCAGAGTTTGGAAATCTTATGGGAATATAGACAGTCCCCGTGATAGTTGTGTGAGAGGACTACCTCTACTAGTAGTTTATTTGAGGATCAGAGGGTCCTGTTATTCCTAATGGGTTGAACCAACTTGGAAAGAGCTGGACAATTGATGGGTTGGTTTATTAATTTGTGGATTATAGTAAGTTGGTTGATAGAAGATTTTGGAGTTCAAGCCATTGTAATTGGGAGAGGGCAGAACAGTGGTGTGTCCTGTGTGGGGCATTTGTAGCAAATTTGTCAATCTTATTATAGCAAGATTCCAGGTGGTTTAGGTCAGATTTTTGCAGGTTGGTGAGAATTTGAGATCCATAGAGGAGGGAGGATAGCAGGAGGGAACGGGCAGTGGCAAGTCTGGCATTGTGGGTGAGATATGGTCTGACCCTGTATAAAGTGCCCAGTTTGATGTGTACTTTTTAATTGTAAGGGAAGCATGTTTGGTGAAAGCAAGATTCTTATCTATAGTGACTCCTAATAGTTTTGTGTCAGTAGTGGGTTTGATGGTGGTTTCATTTGAGGAGTGAATTGAAAGAAGGACTTGGCAAGGTTTGGCTTTTTTATTTTCAAAGACTATTAATTTGGTTTTGTTAGGGTTTAGTATTAGTTGATGTTCTAGTAGATATTTTTCTATGCTCTGGAAGGAGGATTGCATTTTTAATTGAAGTTCTTGGGGTGTGGGGGCAGAGCATATAAGGGTAGCATCATCAGCGTATTGAACAATGTCTGCTTGGTAAGTTGCACAGCTAAGATCGTTAGTGAACAGAATGAAGAGGAGAGGGCAGAGTATTGAACCTTGGGGGATGCCCACTGAGATTGGAAGTAGGGTGGGGGAAGGGAATTTTGCCATTTGGTTGCTTGCTGTCTATTAGAGAGGTAGCTTAGGAACCAGGACAGAGATGATGAGCTGAGCCCATAAGTTGAGAGTTTGTTGAGTAGAAGTTGATGAGACACAGTGTCAAAGGCTTTAGACCTGTCAAGAAAGTTGGGGGAGACTGCCTGGCCTTTATTTAGGTGTGAGAAAAATTGTATTAGTAAATGAGATTAGAGCAGTGGAAGTACTATGTTTGGGTCTGAAACCATGTTGTGAATTTGATAAGAGATTGTTGGAAAGCAAGTGTTTGAGCAGTTGTTTATGGATACATTTTTCAAGGATTTTTGCAAAGGAAGAAAGAATGGCTATAGGTCGGAAGTTGGATAGGTCTTTAGAAGTACCACCTTTGTGGAGAGGGGTGATGTGGGATACTTTCCATAATACTGGGTCATAGTGTTCAGAAATAGAATGATTGATCAAGATGGATATGGGGTAAGCTATAGATGGGGCTGCTATTTTCAGAACTTCGTTAGGGAGTAGATCGGCAGCAAGACAGCAGGGTTTGAGTTCAGATAGGAGAGATCTTATAAAACTTGTTTGAATGGGAGAGAAGCAGAAAGGGTTTGGACTATCAGGTGTGGAGGTGGGGATGGTCAGAGGTCTTATAGGTAGATTACCTAGAAGGGAGGTTATGAAGTTTATGAAGTGGGAGTTTATTTGAGTTTCAATGGGGTCAGCGTTGTTGTTGGTTTCTGGGGTTGGGGTAAAGGAGAGTGGCCTGGGCTTAGGAGGCAGTTTGTTTTCCCAGAATTTTCTAGGGTTGTTTGTGTTTTTGTTGGCAAGTTTGGAAGTACACTTGCTTGTCTGTTTTTTTACAAGATTCCTTAGATGTTTAAAGGTAGTAAAGTCTGCTATACTTGTTTTGGTATGGTACTCTGACCAGGCTTTGTCCCCTTTTTTAATTAAGTGTTTGGTATCATTGGTTAACCAGGGTAGAGGTTTAGATTTTGAGTGTATTTTTCTTAATGGAGCTAGTTAAGTATGCTAAGAAAGGTAGAATTAAAAAACTGTACTGCTAGGTCTAATTGGAGGCTTTTTACTGGTATATAATCGGATATAATCATAATTAGATATAATCAGAATTTCTGTGATGATTTAAAAGTCAACAGTTTGAATGCAAGATTGGTGTTTGGGCCGTAAACAGTGTGATGATAGAAGCATGGGTTATCTAAGATGTTTCATGTACCTAAATTCTCCCCAAACAAGACGTCTTCCTTTAAGGGACAGACCAAGCAAAAGTCCTTAGCCAAACTAAAGTCTGAGATCCAAAAGGAAATGGTAGGAGGCTATTTCTTTGAAAAAAACAAGAGGGGTTACTTTATGAAATTGACCAACCCCCTGCAAAGGAATGATTATCCGGAGTTGCAGAGCACCCCAACCTCCTTCCTGCCCTTCCTCCTTTCCTCAGGCTCATTCTCAATCCTACAGCCTGGCCGCAAATAGTCTGAGGCAAATGAGTTCTGAGAATAATTCGGAATGGGATACACTTGACAGTGAATAGAAAATCTTCCCCCTTCTGAGGAATTTCTCCACATCCACCAGACCAGAGAGAGCTGTTTCTTCCAGTGCGCCATCACATGGTAGAACCAGGTATTACAGAACCAGTGCCTGCAATACACAAAGGCAAAGTATTTTACTCCAGAATCTTTTTGGTACCACAAAATTAGGATTCATGGGGCCTGTCCCAGATTTGCCTTTCTAAACATTTTTGTAAAAGTTCAGAAATTCAAAATGCTCACCTTACAGTCGGTCCTAGTGTTACTTCCAGGCCACTGTATTATGGTGACTGTAGATCTCAAGGACTCGTATTCTTGTTACTCTCAATTTCAGGAAATTTTTGAGATTTGGTCTTTCTGGCTTCCACTGTAATTTTTCTGCGTTATGCCTTAGGCTACGTGTTGTACCTCGAGTGTTAACAAAGTGTTTGGTGCCAGTGGTTGCCTATTGCAGAACCCTAGGCATCCCCATTTTTCCTTATTTAGAAAACTTGCTGTATCCAGATGTTTGGAGTCCTTAGACAAGGTCATAGCCTTTCTTTCCCACCTGGGCTTCAAATTAAAATTTCAAAAGTCTTTCCTCACACCTTCTCAATGAATTATTTTCCTGGGGTGTAGAGACCGTAAAAAAAGGTGGCCTCCATACCAGAAAACCAAGTTCTGACATATTAGGGAGTTTTCTTGTATTTTTCTCTTCTAGATGTGACCTCAGCAAGAGAGTTCCTCAAAAGTCTTGGCCTCATGGCATCAGTGACCCTCATGATACCACTTGATGGACTACTCATGAGAAAATTTCAATGGTACTTAGAGAATTGTTGGACCCAGCACCTTCATCCATTAGATTTCCATATTCTTGTACTGGGATTTGTGATACATTGGTAGAGGGGATCACTTGTCTCAATCTAGGGCTCCCTTTTGCTCTTCAGACCTCAGTCCAATCTGTCCAGATGGACTCTTCAGATTTTGGTGGAGAGCGTTGTCCATGGGAGTTCAAGTGCAAGGTTTGTGGGGGTACTCAGAACACGTCAAAGCACATAAACGTAAAAGAGATGTTGGCAGTGATTCATGCTTTTAAAGTTCTTCAGCAGTTATGGACTACAGGTCCTGTTCTAGTTGTCACAGACAACAGTACCATGATGTGGCAACTGAACAGGCAAGAGGGTACAAGGTCATACCCTCTTTGCCAGTTAGCAGTGACGGCCTGGGTGCTGGCTCTACAGCATTCTCTTCAGGTCTCATACATTCCATCACAGCAAAACACTGTGGCAGATAGAAAAACTAAGCAGATCCCGGACAGACCCTCACAAGTGGAAGCTCCATGTAGAGGTCTTCCAGGACTTGATCCAGATGTGGGGAACACCTCAAGTAGATCTTTTTGCTTCTTTTCAAAACAGACAACTGAAAAAAAAATCTGTTCATGACATCATTGCAGCCATGCTTAGAAGACAGAAACTCTGTCAATCCCATGGTCGGGAATGTTTCTGTATTTATTTCCACCCTTTCCAGTGATTCCCAAGGTACTTCTAAACATTCAGAAGGAATTACCAGAGATAATTCAATGTAACCCCCTTTTAACCCATGTAAAATTGGTTCTCCCTTTTAATGTAATTGGCCAAGGGCTATTACCCAAGACTTCCTCACAAACTGGATCTGCTCATATAACATTGGGGGTAAATGGTACTCCCCATCTTAAAGCAGCTGATAGTTTGCCAAATGCATCTGTCAAAATGCTTCTTGTGGCCATCTGAACTTGTCTACCTATGGATCCCCTTCTTTTCTTTTTGTGGTCAGACAGCTTATAAAAGTAGTGTTGCAGTGAGACCCCGTTGAAAGTAAATTCCTCTTTCCTGGGATTTCAACTCTGTTCTTCAAAAAATGACTTTCCCTCCTTTTGAACATTCTAGTGTCTGCTTTACAGTTCATTACTTGGAAGACTGTTTTACTCAATGCGTTGACATCTCACAATGAGTCTCTGTACTGCAAGCTATCATGGTGGGCCAGCCCTGTTTTTTTTCCAGAAGGACATGGTTGTGTTATGCACTAATCCGTCATTCTTGCCTAAATTTGTTTCTGAATTTACCTTGAATCAAGCTGTCAGTCTCCCAGTGTTGTATCCTGATCCAAAAAGTAAGGGAAAAAAGATTGAATATACCTTTGATATGCACAGGCAGCTCGGGTACTACCTTGGCAGAGCAAAGCCCTTTAGGAATACTGAATGGCTGTTTGTCTTTGTGGGACTAAGAAAGTTTATCCTGTCTCCAAACAAACTATTGCAAGATGGTTGTCCTATTCTGTTGTTTTCTGTTACTACTGTTGTTTTCTGTTACTAGCAGTATGGTAAATCTCTTCCAGGGAAGATTAAGGCTTCTGTGGCTACGGCCCTATCCTCTTTGATGGGGGTAAACTCTAGAAGCAGCAGTCAGGTCTTTTCATACCTTCACAAAGCACTGCAAATTGGATTCCTTTTCAAGGACCAGAGCAGGCTTTCCTATGACCATTCCACAGAAGCTTCTGGATCCTTATCCTTTCAACTTCCAGGTAGGGTAAGCTTTAGGAATCTGAATGATGCACATAATGCAGAGTATTTATTACAGTTTGATGGCCAGGATAGTCCACTGGTCCTGGAAGAGCCTGTTTTCAGTGGAGGTCAAGGGGAGAAAAGCTCCAAAGAAGCAGTCAGCATATTAGAACTTATACAAAGTTATTATGTAGTAAAACGGTGGAAATGTACAAAGGATAATATGCAGTTACTTAAAGACGATAACATTTCTACTACTAGGTAATGAATTACCAAAAATGGAGATTCATATAGTCAAAAAAACATTAATTACAGTGTAGACCAGTAGGGAAGAAGAAAAATGCTCACATTTATACAAAATTTATACATAGTAATTGGGTAGTAGATCAGTGGAAGCATACAGAGATACTATACTGAGCAGTTATAGAAAAGAGGAGTCCTTTCTAAATTCTAAGTAGTGATTTACAAAGATGAGAATTGTGTAGGCATACAATTATTTACCCAAAAATTATGTACAGATAAAAACAAGCTTTTTTTTTAAGAAAATATGAGGAGAGGATGAAGAGGAGAAAGGAGAGGTGGGAGAGGTAGAGGTCATTTATAATGGTGAAAGGAGTGGATGTAGGGGAGTTAATGAGGTATGGGGTAGAGGTATGTAGTACTATGGAGGATAGTATTGATGAGTTTATGTGGTAGGGGTACAGGAGCATTCCCACTTTGATAAGAGGTGTGATTGAAGAAGAGTTTTGAAGTTAGAGTGACTCTGAGTATTTCGAAGGGGGGCGGGAAGAGAGTTCCAGAGTTTGGCTAAGGAGCAGAATAATAGTAGGTGGCCAGGGGGCCAAAGTGGTTTATATATGTTTATATGTTTAGAAGATTGTGATGAGACAAGTTTCTGGAATTGGTGGCAAACTTGTAGATTTTGTTGTAACAGGCCTGTAAGCCTAAGCTGAAGATTAGTGAATAGAGGGGCACCATACATGAGAGGGTAAAAGGTAAGGTTATCATACGTCCGGGTTTCCCCAGACACGTCCTCTTTTTGGGCTCCTGTCCAGGCGTTTTTTGAAAATTCTGCGATTTGTACAAATCGCAAAATTTTCAAAAAACAGATGTCCCTATTTCAGTGGGATTGTCCCGGGATCGACATTCCGATCCCGAGTCCCACAGTGCCGGTTACAGTCCCAGAAAAACAGCCTCTGCTTTTTTTTGATTGGCTGGTACCGGTATACGGGCCAGTCAAAAAATTGCTCTGTTCAATGTGAAACTGCTTGATGTTCCACATTGAACAGAAGAGGGTCCACTGTGCGAGTTTTTGATTGGCTCGTATACCGGTATACCAGCCAATCAAAAAAAATCAAAAAACGGAGCTCTGTTCAATGTGGAACTGCTTGATGTTCCACATTGAACAGAAGAGGGTCTGCTGTGCAAGTTTTTGATTGGCTCTTATACCAGCATACGGGCCAATCAAAAATCGCCAGACACGGAGCTACTTGTCTTTAACTGCGATTTTTATTTTTTTTTTTTTGTTCTTCACCTAGTGTGAAAGACCTTTTGTCCCAACCCGGCCAGTCAAGAATCTATCGTCCTCTTTTTCGTATAACCAAATATGGTAACCCTAAGTAGAGGTGAGGGTGTGTCTGGTGGAGGAGGGAGTAAGGTACTTATTGTGTCTATACAGGAGCCTAGTTTTTGGTGTTTTTTTTTATGTTAGATTGGATATGGATGTCAAATTTTAGATTTTCATCAATTATGACACCGAGTAGTTTCGTATGTGATACTAATTCTATGGGGTTGTTATTCTGAGCAGTAACTATGAAAGAGTTTTTGTCTATATTGGTATTTTTGGATGGGGAGAAGATCATTAACTTTGTTTTGTTGGCATTTAAGGCAAGGTGATTACTATGCATCCAAGATTTGGTATTAAAGAAGGCTAGCAGAGATGGAGAAGAAGGTCAGAGGGGGTGACTGATGAACAAATGATAGTCGAGTCATCAGCATATCGAATTAGTGTGGCATCAGGAAGAGACTGATGGACGTTATTAATGAAAATGTTAAAGAGGAGGGGGCCAAGGACAGAAACCTGGGGGACTGATAGGGGTGTGTAAAAAGGAAGAGTGTGTGGTTTTCCATTTGACAGCTTGCTGTCTTTCGGAGAGGTAACTGGTGAACCAGGAGATAGTAAGGGGGAGAGGTTGAGAGAGGAGAGTTGGCATAGTAGTAAGGGGTGGGAAACAGTATCAAAGGCTTTGGAGACATTAAGGAATAGAGTAGAAACTATTTTTCCCCCGAGTCACGAGCAAGGTTTATGGAGTCAAGAAAGGAGAGGAGGGCAGTGATGGTACTATGGCTGGGGCAGAAACCATGTTGTGTAGGGGTTAGTAGGTTGTTTAAGGTCAGATGGGACATCTGTTGGGATTGAATACACTTCTCCATGATTTTGATAGTGGGGAAAGGATGGCTATGGACCGAAATTAGAAGCATCAGAGTTTTTGCCTCCTTTATGGAGTGGAATAATAAAAGCATGTCTCCAGAGTGAGGGGACATATGACTCTAGTATGGATCTGTTTATTATGATAAAGATGGGATAGGCGATGCTCTCTGCAGACAGTTTGAGGAAATTTATGGGTAAGTTATCTGGGCCAGGGGAGCATGGATTTAGTTGGAGAAGGAGCTTCTTTATTTTATTTGTAGAAACAGGAGAGAACATAGCGGTATTTAGATTGGATGGAGAGGGATTGGTTGGGGGTTGAGGTTGAGAGTAGTGAGAGAAGCTGGTAGTAAGTTTGGCTATGGATTCTATGAAGAAGATATTGAAAGCAAAGGCATTTTCTAGATCAGTTTGGTTTAGGTTTGGGGATGGATTGTCTTTATTACTGGGGTAGAGAAGGGAGGAGATTGAGTCCCAGAATTTTCTAGGGTTGGATAAGTTTTCTGATCGAAGTTTGCATAAGTATGATTTTTGGTCCCTGATTATTACAGTATTTTTACAGTGTTACGGAGTTGTTTAGCAAGTCCTCCTTACCTGTAACAGTAGATATTCAAATTCCTCACTTTCATCCATAGCCATTTTATCTTGATATTTTGTAGCATGTCTGTAAAACCAACAAATGCTAGTACAGTAATCTTGTATACTTAGTAAATCTGGAGGGTTGTTGTTGTTTGTCCGGTCCACTAATGATTGGCAGTAGATTTTTATGAAACGCTGAGGTGCCAGCTCGACACCCAACCTTCAACGATGGCACACCCATTTACACACGCATGTCTTTCGAACACTACCCAACTGCAGGGAGGACATGCAGACTCCACACAGAAGGCACTCCCAAGCCCAGCCGAGAATCAAACGGGAGAACCTCTTGCTGTGAGGTAACAATGCCACCGCTGTACCACCACGGCATAATAACTCTTATGTAGATCTTCTTTAAAATTTAAAGGTATTTCTAGATATAGTAAGTGTTTTATCAAGTAACAGGCTTCAGAATGCCATTAAATATTTTACCACTGACATACTGCCTCCGGCTTAGTTAAACCCAGCTGGTGGACATTCTCTCCACTAAAACTAACAACATAGCCTTCTTTAGGTACCTGCAATACCTGTGGCTGCACGGGGTCCCCTTAATCATCCTTGACTGTGTTGAGGGCCCACAAAGGCTGCTTCTGTTGCTGGTTGGGGAAAAATGAGGAGGAAAAAATGTATTAATTTCCTGATTATGCTGTTTAACTTGAACAGGGCTAAACACGAGCAAGGTAAGCACTAGCGAGATTAATAACACAAAATGAATGATCTTATTGCATACCTTGGATTTTAAGAAGAGTTGATGCTTCAGGAATATTTTTCTCTGTCAGGGAATTTTATAAATGCTGGTGAAACCAGAAACTATAACTTTCAGCTTCTTCAGAATTCTGGGCAAAGCCAAAAATAATATCAGAATAAAGGCTCAAAATCAGAAACACTTCTCAAGTATTACTCTGACTTAAAAAGTTAATAGAATAACTTTTGCATCAACATGCACTTTTTGGACAATAAGAAGTATAAAACTCTGATGTCTGGATTTATTGACTGTCTATAATCTTGAATGATTTACCAATAAATCAAACTTTATGAAAGATGGAACAAAATTTTGAGCAAAATCAGTGAAGGTCTGTGAAATCAGAGACCGTGACAGGTAGACATTGCTCCTCAATGAGGTAAGTAAGTGACTTACACCTGCTGCTGTTTGATGACTGCTGAACAGCAGTCATTATCTGGTATGGCAGTACAGTGTTACACAGTTTATTTAAATTTGCTGATATAAGTACAAAACTAGTATTACTATAGCTTATGCGTGTGTGTGTGTGTGTGTGTGTGTGTGTGTGTGTGTGTGTGTGTGTGTGTGTGTGTGTGTGTGTGTGTATATAAGTAAGTAAAAACATCATTGATTTTTATTGTGCACACACCCATTAATGCTAGGACATATACATTATTCTTCTGGGTATCAGTACAAAATGTAGTTAACAAGTAATTATATTTCAAAATTAAGACATAAAATATATCGCAGAACATTCAAGCACTTAGATTTTGTAGGAGTCGGCCCCCAATTCCCAAACTGTATAAATGGATGGAGGGCTCCCTTAATCATCCTTGACTGTGTGGGAGCCCCAGAAAAGCTCTTGCTGGTTGGGGAAAAATGAGGTGAAAAAATGTATTAATTTTCTCATTACACTCTTTAGCCTGAGCAGAGTTGTGATATGACCCTCTTAGGATAAAGCTGTTAATGGCCTCTGCTCTCAAGCGCAACCATTCTAAAACTAGCCCTGCCAGATGTGTGCGTAGAGAAAGCTACTGCATGGTGTGTGTGTGTGTGTGTGTGTGTGTGTGTGTGTGTGTGTGTGTGTGTGTGTGTGTGTGTGTGTGTGTGTGTGTGTGTGTGTGTGTGCGTGTGAGTGTAGCGGATTTTGTGGTTTTTACGTCTTGAATTTTCATCACAGTCAAACCATAGAGGTGTGCACAGGAGGTCATTAAAGCTTGTGTTTGGGCTGAAACCAGTGTAGTCATTGTTTCTTTTCTTTTTCTCACAGGCCTCAGAGGTGTACAAAGGTTACTATAGCTTGTGTAGTGGCAGTGTACTGTCTAGGAGCAACAAAGCAAAATACATTACTGTAATCATTACCTTTTTCACTTTCCTTATAGTCACACATCGGGCACTTATACAGGTGACTGCCTTTGGGGGTTAGGGGGAGAGGAGTGACGAGGCATGTTATGTATGTCAGTAGACACTTGAAATACAAAACTATGGCAATTTGAATCTCTGCTTTCATCTCAATCTAACACCAGATGGATGCATAGGCAGAAATTGTGTTTTTGAGGGGTTAGGAGGCAGGAATTATTCCTAGATAGGACCTGTGTATCCTTACAACATCTGGCTTATTAGTTTAGTAATGTGTGCTAATATTTTGTCAGCTTTGAACATTATGCTTTGGGCACAACTTATGTCTTCCTTGAATGAAAAAGAAAATAAGATTGAAATTCTTTTCATGCTCATGATTTTTTGTTTAGGCCACCATTTGTTTAAAAGGTTGGGAAGTTCTCTAAAATGCATCCCAGAGCATATATAACCCTATGGCCACTTGGGTCCTGGCTTATTTGAATTATTTCCTAAATGTTTATTACATTGCTGTCTTGTTCAGGGAGGCTGTGTTGAAAGAATGCAAGGAAAACTAAAGCTGAACAGCAACACTGAAATTCTTTCCTTAATTATAATTTCTGTTTAAGCCATCATCAGATGAAAAGGTTGTACAAAAAGAAAAAAAAAATAAAATACATTTCAAAGCATATAGAAAGTTATGGTTTCGTGAAAAAATCTGAAAAGTAAGATAAAATGTGAGAAAAGGGAGGAAAAAGTAATTTGCATAATATGGGGATACCAAGATGGAGGAAACAGAGGGGAGGACTAGAGGGTGTAGGGAGGGGCTGAATAAGCCTAGGGTACCATTTAACTTAAGTCCAAACTAGTGTATTATATAGCAATAACCCATGCCTGTGTGTGGGTAATGCTGGATTTACCCACGGTTGGTGTGATTTGATCACGAGGGCGAAGCCCGAGTGGCCAAACAAAGACAACTGTGGGTAAATCCAGCATTACCCACACCCAGAAGTGGGTTACTGCTATTATACAATGACATTATTTAAGAAAAAAAATAATTACTTTTCTTAAATAATGGCATTGTATAATGCCTCCTTGCTGCCCCGCCGCAGCTGTCTGGTATTCTGCGGCAGTTCTGATGTACTGCGCATGCGTATGCTTACGCAGTACATCAGAGCTGTGGGCAAAAGCAACAGAGAAAGCAAGATCTCCATTGCTTTTTACAAACTGTCTTGCTTTGTTAAAGGAGTTTAACATAGCAAGACAGTTTTGAAAAAAGCAACGGAGAAAGCAAGATCTCCATTGCTTTTTTTAAAGCTGTCTCGCTATGTTAAACCCATTTAACATAGCAAGACAGTTTTGAAAAAAGCAACGGAGAAAGCAAGATCTCCATTGCTTTTTACAAAGTGTCTCGCTATGTTAAACTCCTTTAACATAGCGAGGCAGCTTTAAAAAAGCAACAGAGAATCTCCTTTGCTTTTTTTTAAAGCTGTCTCGCTATGTTAAACCCATTTAACATAGCGAGACACCTTTAAAAAAAGCAACGGAGATAGGAAGATCTCCGTTACTTTTTTTAAAGCGAGACAGTGTGTAAAAAGCAACGGAGATCTTGCATTCTCCGTTGCTTTAAAAAAGAGAGTTATACTAATGGAAAAAGTCTGGGCGACCAGACCTTTTTCCATTAGTATAACTCTGATTTACAATGTGCACGGTGACCAATCAGCATGCACATTTTAGAATATTAATGGGGGGGGTTGTTGTATAATAGAGTTGTTGTAATGTATCACTGTTGCAGCTAAATGCCAGTAACCGTAAATGCCCCCCTGTGAGATGGGCCAACATAATAAGGTGTACAGACTTCTTATAATGTAAGCGCATTGTAGCTGCAGGTCAGTCTGTGCATACTACTCCTAAAAGTTTGCCACATGCACTAAAAGGTTGCTTAAGATGAGTTGCAGTGACAGGGTGATAATTAGACTGGAATTGCCTAGCAGGCCCCCAAAATGCTAAAGTCGGCCCTGTGTTCATCACCCACTGCCATCCCCAAGATTGTGCATAGTTGAGATGGAATTCAACCAGTTTGATTTGGTTGCTGTTGGATTTAGTTTTTATATGGTACTGTGATTGGCTGTGAGTTTACTCTCTCTAGATAATTCTGGGTTCATCTACTTTCCTCTCCTCCTATATGGAAGCAAAACGGTCTGAATACTTGGGTCCTGTGACAGTTGAAGGCTTCCCTGTCAGGCTGTGCTCGGCTAATCAGCTGGCACAGGAATACAGAGGGAGGGGATTCTGAGCTTTTGAAAACCGGCCACTACTGGGTAACTTTGGCAGATTTCCCAAAACTCAGATGAATCAGTGAGGAATTCTAACATCTGTTGTTTCAAGTAAGTAGGACTTGCAACTGTTTTTTTTTTTGTTTTGTTTTTTTATCTTCATTAATCTTGTATCCCTAAAACATTTGTAATTGTCTCAAAATGTTCCACAACACCGAAGTGTCCTATTCTGCATTTATCAAGTACAAAATATCATCTGCAAATAAAGTAACTTTTCTTGATTACCACTATAGTTATATTCTTGAATTTGAATGTCTTTATTTTCTTTGCCAGTGGCTCTAAATATAAAGGAACTAAAGGGGAAAGAGGACAGCCCTGCCTGGTTCCTTTGAGGGAAAGGAACACTCTCACCTTAATTCTTACGTCTGATCCTTCATATATTCTCCTATTAACCCTATTATTCTGTCAGATAGTAAAAATGCTTCCATTGACTTACTCATAAAATTCCAACTGAGACTATTGAATGCTTTCTGCTCAAGACAAACCAACAACAGCAGTATTTTCTAACATTCTGCTTCCCTGTGAATCATCGATGTCCTGACTTAAAACACTGTTGCCATATTCCTGACATATGGGTTATTACAACTAATATGCTGCTGGGGTACCAAAGCTCTACCTTCACTAGGTTGTGTGTCTGACACTTGACTTCAGCTCGTATGCATTGGGGTGTATAGATAGACATTTGAGCGTGGATCCTCAGACTGTCATACTGCTTGGTAATTAGTACCTTTGCCTCAATCATTTATCCAGATAAGTGCCCCATTGGGGAACCTTCCTTTTTATTTTAATTTGTTGGATGTCAACTAGGAGGTGTAACTGTGAGTGCGATAGGTAGAATGCTATACAAGGATTTCCATACCAAGTGTGTGTTTTTTTTTGTTGTTTGCCTAGACCCGGAACCGATCACAAATCTTGCTCAATCTGTCAATTGTTCCATTCCCAAAACCCTTAGGTCATGGCTTTCCAATCTCAACACCTTTCTAGAGATCGAGTGTCTTAAACACTTGGCCCGGTCCATAGTGGCTGATTCCGCATCCTACAATGTCCCTCTGCTGCCGAAGAAAAAACTAGAGGCCTCAAACAGATCCACAGTCCAACATTTCTGACTTTGACATACCCGCTGAGGTTCCAAAACCCTTGATACATCGTGCTACTTTTCAGTTAGCTGCTACTGAGACCCCATTGGAGACCAGTATAGCTCCTGAGGCCTTACAGACTGCTGATACATCTGAGGAACCATGCTTAAACATTTCTAAGAGACTGCACAATGCCCTTCAACTTTTAGGTAGGGAAGAAGGAGTCGGACAGGATTCAGAACCCCTGTATCTCATCCAGGCAAACATCATGAGTAAAAAGAAAAAAACAGAAGACTAGTCATGAGGCCTCTCCCTCAAAAACTAGGGAAAAGGAATGGATAGACTTCTCACAGGGGTTGTACAGAGTGATTTTCTTTAAACCTCCCTCTTCTGGATCTCTGTAGCCATAAGCTACTCCTCAAAACCTACCATGGTTTCCTTCTCTACTGATGAACAGGACTACAACTCTGACCTGTCTGTGGACTATTCTTTCAGCTGCATACTGCAGGATAAATCTTTTCCTTTGAAGAGAACTCCCTCTCACTGGATTCCCCTATTGAGGAAGCTTCCTTTGAGGAGAATATACAGAACATGAAGAAACACTTTGAATGCCAATCCATGCAGATCTCTGATGTTCAGAAGATGTATTACTCCCTCTTGTGGATGGGGTACCCCTGCCCCTTCTCCAGTCCATCCTGTCCTTGAAGCTTTCCAAAACACCTTTCAGTCCATCTGTAATGCACCTGATTCAACCACCAGCTCTTAAAAGACCATGCAGGTTTTTCATGGTGCCTGATGACCTAAAATGTTTATTTCTACAAGAATCCATTGGCAGACCCTTTGTCAGTATTTGTCTCTTAAGATAAGTGCACTAAGCTTCTGCCCGGTGCTAATGCCGTACTTGCAAACAAAGATAGTAGGGCTGTGGATAGATGGGAAAAGATGATTTATACCTCTGTTACACTGGCGTTTATGGCAATCAACTGTCATACTCGAATAACAAATTACTTGATCTCTGTTCACATTCCTTAAAGTTATACTGGACCTTCCTACAAGGAGAGTCTACTTTGTTGCAAGCAGAAATGAGAGCAATGTGTAAGAAAGATACCCAGATAGTTCCAATAGTAGTAGTAGCAACAGGTCTTATAAAAAAGAGTCTACAATCATACTTAGATATGCTACCAATACATAGGTTCATAGGTTGGTACTAGGCTATCAGCCCTAGGGCCTATACAAGCCTAGCCATAACAATTCCCTGGTTATTTCTTCCCACATTATTTACTTTCCTGGAACCCTGTCTAACAGGGCAACTGACGTGATCCCTGGGGTGAATTTCCTTTCTCACATCCAATTGTCAAGGTTCCTCTTGAAGAGGTCCAAAGAGGCACTCTGCTTTACATGTATGGGCAATCTATTCCAGAGTCTGGGGAGTCTCTGGGTCAGGAACCTATCCCTCCAGCATGTTTTGTTTATTGTGATGACAAGGTTTAGATCCCTGGAGCATGTAGCTCTGAGGGATTGGGATTTCTTTAAGTGTAGCATGTCCAACAGCTCTGGGTTTGACATGGCCTTGTATGTTAAGCAGAGATCGCCTCTGAGTAGACGATATGCGACAGAGTATAGCTGGAGTTTTTTAAGGCGGTCAGCGTAGGGCATCTGCTTTAGGCCTGTGATTCTTTTAGTGAGGTATTTCTGAGGCCTTTCCAGTTGTTGCAGATGTCTTGAGAGGTACATACCAAATGGGGCGTTGTATTCTATAATGGGTCTAATGAGGGATGAGTACAGTGGGACAATGACCTCCTTTTTTCTGGATGAAAAGCTCTTCGTGATGAGGTGTGCCACATAGAAGGATTTCCTCACAGTTGTGGCGATGTGGTTATCGAAGGTGAGACCACTGTCCACCTGTGTCCCTAAGTCTCTTATCACACTTTCTGTGTTTAGTGTACTGCCACCTATATGGTAATTCTGTATGTAACTACATTCTACATGTAACTCTGTATGAACTGCAGGAGTCGTCATTACTGGGCACATTGCAGGTGCTGCAAAGAGCACTTTTGACTGACATCAAAGAGTGAAATAATACTAATTTAATGAACTTTAACTGTATTTTGATTTAGGAATGTGGTCTGTTCCCATCCTTCTGACTGCCATTATTCAAGACCTCTTGAATCAAGGCACCATTGAGCGTGTCCCAAAGGATTTCACGTGAAGAGAGTTTTACTGCAGGATTTTTCTAGTCCAATGGAAAGGGCAGTGGAGACCCATCTTAGACCTCTCTCTCGTAAACACTTACTTTTTTTTTTTAAATCTTTATTGAATTATCACTTGTGATATAGGCAAATTATATATTTATATAAAAATAATCAAGCTATATTAACTTCATGTTTACAAACATACTTCACATATATTGCTATATATCGAATAACCTAAGCAACATTACATAAATTAATTCCTGACCCCTTTTTTTAAACAAGAAACATCATTATTAAACCATCACTTATGATATAGGCTATCATACTTTTATATAAATGAAAACAAACCACACCAACACATTCCTAGTTGCAAGCATTTTACATCACAAACCATACTTGCATACTCCCAGTTGCAAACATTATACATCGCTTATAATCTACCCAATCATTTTCAAACATTACATAGCTCATTTAAGTCCTGCCTTCTTTTAAACCTCATTCCTCCCCTGTATGTATTGTTCCCACAATTCCCATTTTTTCCTATGTAATTTGCTTTTACCCTTTTCTAAAGATCTCAATTCCAGTTATTATATCCCTGTTAATATATTCACTACTTCTAGTATAGCTGGTTAGATTTTCATTTACATTTTGTAGTAACTGTTTTTTTTGGCAGCCAGCATAATTAGGCGCAGCAAGGTCTTACCATGTTTAGGCAATTCCGATTCTGTATCATAACTCAGAAAAATCATCTCCCCACATCGTCACACCATTTTGCTCACCCTGCATCTCCAACAGTGCATCCCACATGGAGTCTTTAAAGTCTGCCAGCTCACCACATTCCCATAAAGTATGCACCCAATTACCTCTTACTTCCCCATCATACCTCCAACATTTGCTGTCTACCTGAGGAAAAATTCTCGGGAGTCTACTTGGGGTATAAAAATAACTATGTAAATATTTCCAAGGAAAAATCCTAAATCTCCTAGATTTTGTTGCATATTTCGGAGACGTACATATATCCTCCCATTGTTTCTTTGTGAATTGCTTGTTCAGTCTCTTCCAAATCCTTTCTAACGTCCTCTGATTGAGTCTTATAGTTATCATTGCAATATTTTATATGTGCTACTAAAACCTCTACCAGTGCTGGTCTTTCATTTAGGACCCCCCTATTTCTTTCTCTTTGCTTATACTCTGATATCAATCCTTAATAGGGAAGGCAATCTCTAACCTGCAGTCCAAATAAATTCTTGGCGTCTTCCCATTCTATCATTTTTCCCTCTCTAGTTATTTGCTCCCAAGACCTTGGTTCCTTTGCCAGTTTTCTCCAATAAATTCCAGCCCCCTCATGCCTATTGTCTGTATCCCTAATTGTAGTCATCCCTATTTGGCAGAATCTCCTTTCTCCATTCCCATGTTAGCTTAGCTCTTAGGATACTACTGCTACTTTATGGATATAATATTCAGTATCATCATTGTTATTCTCCTTAAAGGGCTGCATCCAAAATCCCAGCCTGTCATTGTTTCTTGAGCTTCCACCCATTTTGTCATCATCCCTTTCCACTTTGAATTATAGATGTGTTGCTGTCCTATCTCGCCTGCATTCTTACCAAGATGGGTTCCGATCCAACCCTGTGATCTGACTCGGCCTTTATATTCAAGGTCGAGGTCATCTACCAGCTCGAGGCTAAACCCTATCCTAGCATGCACCAGATCTCGTTTGCCACTAAACAAGATCAGGTGCTCATTCTGCTAGCTCTGGCTAAGTATATTCTTTATTATACTCTGTACTTTTAGTAATTGCTTGCTCTTTGTTGTTGTTTATCTTCAAATAGTTAAATTGGTTGCTAGATAGTTTATTTCTGTTTTTGTGGCTGTTTTGCTGTTATTGGCTGTCCTCTTCTGTCCAGGCCTTGTTGTCCCTCTCCTGACTTCTTTTTTAAAAGATGAATAGCCCGTTTAAGTTAGAGGGCTCTTATTGTTGTCATTTCTCTGTTTTTTCTCTTATGAAAATCCAATTGAAGCAGTTTGTTTAAGTTAGAGAACTGCCTTCCTTTCAGCCCATTTAAGTTAGAGGGCTATCTCTTCCCCTTTCCATCTCCTGGGCATAGCCCATTTAAGTTGCAGGGCTGTGCCCACCTTTAATTTCATATAACTGTTTATTCTGTCTAAAGTTATTGCTGTTAAAAAAAAATTCTCTAGCTACCTTTTTTCCTCTGTCACTATTCCTCTTCTCTGTCATAATGTCTAGTAAGGATTTGAAACCATTAGGTTTCAAAAAAATGTGACAAATGTGGGCAGAAAATTACCTTAAGTGATAGGCACACACTGTGTCTATTGCCTAGGAGCTGTCCATTTCCAGGAGTCTTGCTCAGTTTGCCATTTCTTTAACCACAGAGCTCTCCTGGAGAGGAAGAATAAATTGATATTAAGAGAACTGTTGAAAACCCCCTTCTCAGAGGCTATACAAGATGGTCCAGGTTTACCAAAAACTGACAAGTCCCCAACTTCTAAATCAGACAAGTCTGGGAAGAGATCTTCCTCTTCTAGTGCTTTATCTGAGGCATCAAAAAAGGTTTCCAGAATTTCCACACCAGATCCTAAGCCATTGGATCTGAAAACTCTACACCTCCAACACCATTTGTCTCTGTGCCGGCAGAGTTTGAATCTGTTCCCCCCTACTCTAAGGTCACCAATATTACAGAATTCCAAGTCTCCAGCCCCCTTGACTCAGTCTTTCAGGAGCCTATCCAATGACAGTGTGGAGCGAGTGGTACAGAGGCTTTTAAGGACACCAACCACTGGCCAAGTTGTTGTTGGATCCACCCCCGAGGGCTTCAGATCCGACCGCAATCCTCCCCTTCTGCTCCAGTTCCTCCTCCGATCCGACCTCGGACTTCACAGTCGGAATGTCCTGAGCTGATATTAGTGGAAACCTCAGATTTGAGACCTATGTTGGAATGTTAGGATTCAACCATTGCTCTGATGTCCTCAGCTCCTTCAGAGCTTGAGGAGTCTAGGAGCCGACACTCTCCAGTTGGGTCCGGGGAGGCGAGTCGGATTGGACAGTTGTCGGATCCCACCTTGCCTCTAGGGGCATCTGCTTGGCTGAGCTCAGCTCGTACCTCAGCCTCGGGCCCATCGTCCTTGATCCCGGGGGTTTCCTCGACTTCTTCGGATCCAGGGATATCCCCGGATCAGGGGCGGGGAGGCTTTTGGGGTGATGAGAGTACTGTCTCCACAGACATTTCCGCTGTCATCTCCGGACATTCTACCACCAAAAGCACTGGTGTCTGCCTCCATATCCTTGCATCCACAGGGACGCAGAGATCCTAGGTTCCAGGATGCCCCACAGGGCATCCCCCCACTCTTCCGAAACCTCTCCAGAGTACCCCTCCAAAGAGGTCCCCTGGAAGAGATTATGCAAGAGGAAGCATTTAAACTCTCCAGAGGAGTCCATCACTTCTGATACAGACCTCGATGAAGCTGAAGGGTCACCATGGTTGCCTCCTTATGATGTCTCAAGGAGACGTCTTATAAATACTGAAACAGAGAGGTGGCTGAAAGTCCACCAACCCTTCAACAGAGGAGTCTGTATACCTGAAGGCCTTTGTATCTCACCCTTCCCCCTCTTGGGTGTCCCCACCTTTCAATGAACTTATGGACCTAGTTTCTCGGAAGGTGTGGGAGCCTCCAAATTCAGTGGAACCTGCTCCTAGGAGGTCAAACAAATTTAGCACATCCCCGTCAGACAAAACTTTTCTAACTAAGGGAGTCCCAGTAGATGCTATGGTGGTGGCAGTAGCCACCAAGAAGGAACTCTCAGAGACATCATATTTTGTTTATCCACTGAACAAGGAGTCTCATACAATGGACAGAAATGGAAAGCGTGTTTTTTCTTTAACGACTTTTGCCCTCCGATCTCTGAATTACCTTACCCATTTTACTAGATTACAGAGAGACCTCCTGAAAGAGCTAGGAGATACTCTGCAAGGTTCAGTACTGAAAGGGTTTCAGATAGTTTCCTCTCCCCTCTCTATCTTAAACTCAGTTATCAACTCCTCCATGAGACTGATTTCTTGTGCAGTGGATGGAGCAAGTAGAGCAGCGGGTTCAGGAATTTCCCTAAGGAGGCATTCTTTGATGTGCTTGTGTGACTTCGTGCAGCCCTTTAAATCGTCCTTTGTGAATGCCCCATTCAATGGCTCATCCCTGCTCAGGCCCAAAGTCAGGGACACACTAACTAGGTGTGAACAAGAAGGAAAGACTCTGTCTTCTGTAAGAGTCCATTTTTCCATGCCTACCAGACCTTATCCCAAAGGTCGTAAAGGAAGTAGCGAAATGCAGTTCTGAAAATCTCAGAGAGCTTTCCAGGACACAAGTGGTGATTCTTCCCCCAGAGGCAGAGGGGGAAGTAGTAATGGAAGATGCCAATCACTCAGCAGAGGGGTTTGCAGAATCAGGGCGACAGAGAATCTTTCTTTGGTAAGCCCTTTCAGCACTCCTGAAAGGAGGCTCATCTGTCCATCTATGGAGGCAGTCGGGGGTTACGTGTCTTTGTACCTAGAAGCCTGGCAACAAATAAAAGACAAATGGGTACAAAGCATCATATCCAGAGGTTACTCTCGTCAGATTTGGTTCTCCTTTCTATGACCTTATCTTTGGGAGGAGCCTTGGTTGCTGGACTCAGTTTCAGATCTTCTGACTCATCTGTCAGAAATGCTCCACCCTTCCCTACAGACCCTCAAATTGACAGCTTGGCTGCTCCGATTCCAACAAAAGCCAGGTTTCCTAACCTCTCTTCTTCAGTTAAGCACATCCTAATTTCCTGTCATAAGGCTTCAACAAGAAAGATGTATAGAAGCAAATGGAAAAGATTCTCCTTATGGGAGATAAATCATATATTGACCCTTTTTCTGACTCAGTGAATTCCATTCTAGAATTCCTGTCAAAGTTATTCAATGAAGGCACAGTTGCAGCTACCATTAGAGTTCACATAGCAGCGATATCCAGTTTTCATTTAGATGAATCTGGCTTCAATATTCTGTCTCACAGACTGTGCAAAGCCTTTCTTAAAGGTACCTTGTTATTAAGACCATCTGTCAGACCCTGCAGCACCATGGGACTTAAATTCCGTCCTATCTCATTTAATTTGTCCCCTGTTTGTGCCAGCAACGTCTTGCAAACTCAAGTTCTTGACATGGAAAACTCTTTTCTTGATGGACATCCCCTCTGCTAGAAGAGTGTCAGAGCTGCAAGCCTTGTCAATAAAGACCCCTACCTGCTTTTACATAGAAACAGGGTGTCCTTATGAACAAGCCCTTCCTTTTTGCCAAAATTATGTTCAGAATCAAATTCGAACCAATCTATAGAGCTGCCAGTCTTTTAACCAAATTACAAGAATAAGGCAGAATACATGTTACATCAACTGGATGTGCATAGACAGTTATGTTTCTACTTACACAGGACTAAAGACTTCAGAAAGATTGACCTGTTATTTATCTCCTTTTCAAAGGTACTTTAGTCTCTAAGTTAATACTTTCAAAATGGTCTTACATTTATGGCATTAGAATTAATACATGATAATCCTCGAGGCGGTGATTTATATAATAAAACAGAGGTTTTGGAGAGCTGACAGATTGCTGATTTGCAGGCTGATCAGCTCCCGGGATTGAATGGGATGATTCCTTTGAAGCCACTGTTGAAAGAGAGGAGGCTTCTTAGATAAAAATTTAAATTGGCTGCTTTTTGCTTCATATGGGAGGAGCAATGACAATAATGCAGTATTTGATGAAAGGGAGGAGACTTCCTAGATGAATTTTAATTGGCTACTGTTTGCTTTAAGGGGGGGGTACTGGCAGTAATGCAGGACCTGATGAAGGCTCTATGAGTGAAAGCGCTTATCCCGTTTCTATGCCGTTTTATTAATCAATAAATGTTTATCTGTGGTGGCCTAGCTCTGCTTGTTTTCTAAACATTAATGACATGAAGTCGGGCATATACTTTAGAGTCCCCCACAAGTCCAACAAATTCTGAAAAAGGCCAACATTTCCAGACTTTCTTGTTCTGTCATATTTCACAAATATAATTATTGCATTGTAATCCCACATTAAGTTACTGGTTTTATTACTGCTCAGCTCCATCTCCCAGATCCTGTCTTTGCTTCATTTCCAATGTACTCTCGATTCTTCTAGTCAACTTTAATGCTCCCTTCCTTCTCTCCATTTTCCATTGAAACATTGGAAAAGATTTCACAGGTACAGTCTGTCTGTGGTCTTTATTACCAGCAGAATCTCCTTCTGTTTCACAGCTCACATTTTCATAGGTAGGTACTAGGCTATCAGCCCAAGGGCCTAAGTAAGCCTAACCAACAAGGTTCCCTGGCTTACGCCACCCAAGAAAGTTATTTTCCTGTGCCCCTGTCAAGCAGAACCACTGGAGTGATCCCTGGGGTGTATTTCCTATTTCCCATCCACTTATAAAGATTTTTCTTGAAGAGTGCTAATGAGGAGCTTTGCTTGACATAGATGGGTAGTTTGTTCCAGAGTATGGGAAGTCTCTGGGACAGGAATATATCCCTCCAGCATGTCCTGTTTATTGTGGTGATGAGGTTTAGGTCCCTAGAGCATGTACCTCAGAGGGATTGGGATTTCTTTAGCTGTAGCATGTCCAACAGATCTGGGTTTGACATAGCTTTATATGTAGGCAGAGATCACCTTGGAGTAGGCGATATGCTACGGAGTAAAGCTGGAGTTTTTTAAGATGGTCAGTGTAGGGCATCTGTTTGAGGCCAGTAATCCTCTTTGTGAGGTACTTCTGTGGCCTTTCCAGCTGCTGCAGATGTCTTGTGAAGTACATTCCAAAAGGGGCATTGTACTCTATAATGGGTCTAATGAGTGTCGAGTAGAGGGGAACAGTGACCTCTTTTCTGGATGAGAATCCTTTTATGATGAGGTGTGCCACATAGAAGGATTTCCTGACTACTGTGGCAATGTTGTTATCAAAGGAGAGACTTCTGTCCACCTGGGTCACCAGGTCTCTTATCACACATTTGGTATTAAGTAGACTGCTGCCTATGTGGTACTTCATAGGTACAGAGTTTTTACCAAAGGGGATGACAATGCACTTTTTGGCATTGAGCTTGAGGCCATGGCTCTGACACCAGGCATCTGTCTCAGTGAGGCCCTTCTGTAGGATGTCCACATCATTTGGGGGATCAGCTATGGCTCCTAGTTTGCAGTCCTCTGCGAACTTCATTAGCCAAAGGCCTTCTGTGTTAGCCTGTACTTCAGAGAAGTAGATACAAACAGGAGAGGTCCAGGACTGAACCCTGTGGTACTCCACTTGTCACTGGTTTGAAGTCAGATTTGGAATCTGCAACTTTTACATTGTGGGTTCTGTCAGTGAGCCAATTGGCAACCCATCTTGTGAAGTAGGGATTTATACCTAGTTTAGTGAGTTTAGCTATAATTCCAGAATGGGGGATGGTGTCAAAAGCCTTGGTGAGGTCAAGATAGGCTATGAGAACCACCTTACCCTCGTCTACAGCTTTGGTGACTGCCTCAAAGAAGTCGATCAGGTTCAGGAGGCATGATCTGCCTTTCACAAACCCAAACTGGGTGGGGTCCAGAGTTTGGAGGTTACCAATGTCTTTGTTTATGAGTTCCATGATGATACATTCCATGGCCTTGCAGACCAAGCTCGTCAGGCTAATAGGGCAATAGTTCCCGGAATCAGTGGTGGCTCACCCTTTGTGGAGTAGAATAACTGTTGCTGTGCACTATTCAGTGGGCACAAAGCCTGATGTGAGACTATGATTGAACATGGTGCATAGTTGAGCCAGTTCATTCTGAAGTTTGTGTAAAACGCAGCCTGGGATGTTGTCCATTCCCATGGATGCTGTGTTTTTGGCTTTAGAGAGCACAGCTTTTACCTGCGTAGTTGCGATTACAGGGAGTCAGCATTCTTCCTTTATAGATATGGGCCCTTTAGGGGGTGTGGGGGGGGGTAAAGTTAGCACTGAACCTGTCTGCCAGGACATTGGCAATATCAGTTGGTTCTGTAATTTTCATGCCATTGTGCTGTAACTCAGAGCAGATCTGGGTATTGCCATTGAGATTCTTGACATAGCTATAGAATGCTTTGTGGTTGGCCCTAGAGTCGGTGGTGATTTTGTTTTCGTAGCTAGCTTTGGATTATCTTATAAGGGATCTCAGCTTCTTACTGAGGCTGAGCAGGGGACTCCTCCACTCATGGGATTTTACTCTCTTTTGCAACAGTTTCTTCCTTCTGTTGTAGAGTTTGTTTATGGCAAGGGACCACCAGATTGGCTTCCTTTTTTTGGAGGATAGTGTCTTGGTTCTGTTTGGGATAGCATGATCCATGCACTTTTGTAAGTGCTTATAGAATGCATCTGTGTAGGATTCAGCAGTTGTAACTGTATTGTCCATCTGCATGTCATGAAGTTCACCACTTCTGTCTTAAGAAGCATGAAGATGGCTTTGGAGAAATTGTTTACCGTGATTTATTTAATGGAGGGTGGGGGCGGGATGTGGATATCTAGGATGATTAGCTTATGGTCTGAACTGACCAATGAGGAGTTGACTTCAGGTGTGGAACACTAGTCACTCATGTTAGTAATGACTAAGTCTAGGATATTGTTGCCCCTGGTGTGGGTGTGGATAAGTTGATTCAGGGCATTGGAATTTATGAATTCCAGAAAGCACTGAGCGAAGGAGTGGTACTTGAGTAGTTTTCCCAGTTAATGGTGGGTTAGTTGAAATCGCCCATTATTAGCGTGTTTGGTTGAACCCTAATATTTTCCAGTATATCAAGAAAAGAGGAGTGGGAATCCTGGGGCATGGTGGGGGATCTGTAGCAAGCTACAATTTGGATTGCAGTTTTGCCCAGAGTTAGTTGCACTTGGATAACCTTGGATGCATTATGCTGAGCAACCAACCTGAAGGTGTGGCTATCCTTAATGAATATGGACACACCTTCGCCTTTGGTGTTCCGGTCCAGGTTAGGTGGCCTAAAAGTGTGGTATGAGTTATAGCCTAGTAATGCAGGGGTGCTCTGTGGAGCCTTGAACCAGGTCTCAGTCACTGCACAGATATCGATGTTCTCTATTCTAAGGAGTGCTTTGTTGGACAAACCTTTGTATTTCCTCCTTAGCATGCACTTCATCAAAAAATGATTTTGCCCCTCCAGGGAAGAATACCTTAAAGAAAGTTAGGTACAGCAGTTTGAGTCTCACACCTGCGTTATGACATTCCCTGGATAGTGGAATGAATTTACTCCTCTTTTGCCTGGTGTACAAGTAATCATTCTCCACAAACACTCAGCTGTCTTTCACTTTTAGTATTTTTGTCCTTCTGCCACAGTTTTGTCAGAATCAACTCCTGCTAGTAGGATTGCATCTTTACTATTAAAGGTCTAGGTTGCTTTCTCATAGCCTGGTTTGGACCATACAAATGATGTGTCCTTTCAACTAACACCTCCTGCTGTGCAATACCAGTCCAGTTGCTTATGTGCACTTTCATAAAATTAATGCAGTCTGTTCCTTCCAGCATCTCTGGTATTGCTGAAGATCTCTGGTTTTCCCTATGTGTTCTGTCCTCTAATTCTGTTATTTTTTTTTCTGAGCAGTCTCATATTCAGCCAGCCTTTTTCTTCATTTTAACCTCTGATTTTTGCAGCTTTATCACCTCATCTTAGTATCTATTTAAAGTTTTTTTCCATTTTTCCCCGCCTTTTGTTGTTTGTGTTGATATACTCCATCAGTGTTTTTTGATTATTTTAACCAAGTCTGTATGCAGTTATCTTGTATCTTTCTGTAGGTTACTAGAAGTCATGTCTGGAGGTTGCTTTGCTTTTTGCTGAACTTTCCCCATTCGGTGTTTCGGTGCTCTGTATTTCTTTTTTCCTGGCATCCAGGCAGTACACTTACTAGCCAGTTACTGAAATTTACCCATAAACACAAAAGTGTACTGGCCTTCTCTGTTTTCACACTTTGAAAGCTAAGCTGTTACTCAGTGTGTAGTCATCTTGGAATTCCTCCTCTAAACACTTACTTGAAGGTACAATCTTTCAAAATGTTCTCTTCACACACTTTTGATTTTCTTTTTTTTCTCAAAATACTTTTTATTAGATATATAAACAAGACATTAGGAGTTTTGTACATATAAAATAGGTTTGAATAAACATATTGCAACTCTAAATAACATTCAGGAACAAATAAAATTATAATAATGAAAACAATAACATTACACAATATATACACTATATACAAGTTAGGCAACCTGAAAAATAATGAAAAAAAAAATCCTGAAGTAAAATAGAGAATATTATGCATTTATATTTTCAATTAAGGGAAACACTTTTGATTTTCATTCTCCCCAAGCTTTTAGTGTCAGTAGATCTGAAGGATGCCAGCTTACACATACCCATTTGTGCAAATTGAAGGAACTTCATCAGGTTTTTCTCTGGGTTATCACATTTTCCGTTTACTGCTCTGCTTTTGGATCCTTCCACAAGTCCGCGTGTGTTCACAAAGTGTTAAGCTCCAGTACTAGCTTTCTGCCACACTGAGGGAATCCAAATGTTTGCCCTACCTGGATGACTGGCTGATCCATTCTTGCTCTCCAGAAATTCTTTAGCATCTGCATTTCAACCTCCCAATTTCTGACAGGTCTGGGTTTTAATATAAACTACAAAACATGTGATATGGTCCCTACACACAGGATCTGGTTTTCCTGTGCTGCAGACTGGATCCAAAGAAAATGCATGCCTACTTCCCCCAGGAGAAGGTTCACAGTCTGTCCAGTTTCTTCCAGAAGCTGTCTTCCACAACCTATTGCTCAGCGAGGGAGATGCGAAAGACATTGAGGTTCATGGCATAACAGTCCCTATACTCCCCTTAGCCAGACTTCACATGAGAAAAATTCAGTAGTACCTGAAATCTTTATGGTTCTGGCACTGTCACTCTGATTCCCCTCCTCCCTTTTTCTCAGAAACCAGCTACTTTGGTGGACAGGTCATCGTCAACCCGGTACTATCATTTGCATCACCCCCACTTCATATTCAACAAGCTCACATAGACTTCTAGGACAAGGTGTGGGGGCAGGGACAGGATTACAAGTGCAGGGGGAAGTGGCAACCTCAGTTCCTGAAGGAACATATCAGGCTGAAAGAAATGAGGACTCTTTTCCAAGCTCTTCAAATGTTCACCCACTTTTGGAAAACAGAGCCTTTCCTAGTGTACACAGACAATACCACAGTCATGTGGTACATAAAATAACAGGGAGGCACCAGGTCTTACCAACTGTTCATGTTAGGACAGGAGGCATTGAACATGGTAACCCAAATGAACATAACACTCGCAGCCACATACATCACTTCTCAGGACAGTGTGCTAACAGACTCCCTAAGTCACTATCTGGAGGACCTCCATTAATGGACTCTGAACAGAGAGGTTTTCCAGACAATCACCCTTCACTGGGGTGCTCCTCAGATAGACCTGTATCACCATCCAACCATCAGCTCCCCCAGTTCTGCACCAGGGACCCTTGTCCCACAGCCTGGAAGACAAATGCCTTTTTCTTTCTCTGGACAGGAAAGTTTCTCTGTGCTTTTCCTTCTGTGCCCCTTCTTCCAAAAATTCTTTTCAAGGCACAAAAGGAAGCACCCAGACTCTTTTTCTGGCACCTTTATTGCCAATGCAACATTGGTTTCCCCTGCTGTTTCGCCTGCCAAATGGAAATTACAGGAGAATTCCTGGTCCACCGGACCTGATAACTCAGCAAAAAGGATTGCTTTTCCCCTCAAATCTTCTGTGTCTCAGCTTAATGATAGGATTTTAATTCCTCATACATCTGTTCTCTGAACAGGTTATTCCAAGTCCTACAAGAGGCTAGAAGACCCAGAAAATCTTACACTTCTAAATGGAAAAGGTTTTCCTCTTGGTGCCTGTGACACCCCTGCACTGACCCAGTAATCAAGCAGCCTCAATCCTCACCACTAGCACCAGTGAGGGATGTGTACATTGGGAGGATGACAAGTACACACACAGTAAAGTACAATTTCCCTTAAGAGCACACAGAGATCACAGTCAGTCTGGGGCTGGTTTCTCCCTCTTTCTCCAGATTCCCCAATAAGACTCCCCACTGGCATAGCTATAGGGTTAAGATCTCAGCCGAGTGGTCAAGCCAAAACCTCCAGCACCCTCTCTGTCCAACCAGTGCTTCATGTCCCTGCCCAAGTAGCCACACACACACACACACACACACACACACACACACACACACACACACACACACACACACACACTCTTTGAGATTTGATTTATATACAAACACACATACACTCCTGGGGAAGCCAGGCACAGGTTTACTAGCAATGCCCCCTTCTGCCCAGACTATAAGGTAGTACCAGCTGCCACCAACCACTCTTGATCAGCTACTATAAGGCCGTTCCTAAAGGGTGACCAATTCCACTGTGTAATGTTACTATCATCCAAATGGTAAGTGTGACCAAGAGTAAGGCTTTTTAAGAGTGGCCTGTACAGTGTCACCAAATATATATGTAGATACTCTAAGAGCTTAAATATCTGTAAACAAACCAGCCACAATTAAAAGGTTTAAATATATTTAATAATAAATAAAAGAACAAGATAATACTCAATAACTCAACATAGTGACAACAAAGTTCAGAATCACAGGAAATATTTTAAAACAACGTTGCAGTCTCAAATAAATACAAAACATCTAAGCTAATCTTACTCTATTCCTATCTATCTCTAAGAGAAATCACTGTAATCTAGTTGCTGTTAGCAAGGCAAGTGTTGATGAGCGAGTGTTGTCAGATCCTTAGTCAAATACAAAATGCACAGACTTCTGAGAGAGGGTTCTTAAATTAATGACAACACATTACTGCTGGGTCAACTGGATGACATCACTATTTGTCATTTGCCTTCAGTTCCCAGGCTAACAGATACCAACAGAATTTAACGTTTCTCTGTGAAAAATACTTCTCTCTCAGAAGTTTGCCTAGAACTGGAAGTCGTAAAACAGTTAAACACCTTTACATTTGAAATCTGTAATGATTTCTGTTTCCAGACAATAGAAAGAAACCTCCAGCTGTAAGCATCCTGTCTCCTAGCTGCCTTGAAACTGATATAAACACAGTCGTAAAACACTCTGCTTTTCTTGAGGGTTTGCAAATTAACTCTGTATGTTCCAGCCCCTACCATCAAAACATACATTTACATAGGCATATAGTTTATATACATTTCTGTTCTTTTCCATTAGGGTATAATGTGGTTACATTCTTTAAGCTCAGTACATAACATACAGTTCAACACACACATCTGCACCAGTAGTTTAAAATCCAAATAACGTATGGTTTCCTTACATTTGTCAGACAAGTATATGAATCATATTAATATTTCGTAAATTCCAGATAGCTGTGCTGGCAGCCTCACAGTGCCATAAACATAGTCAGGACCCATTGATGTCCTTCTGTTTTTATGTTGCAGTATTTGTAAACTTTGGAGATTACCCGCATAGGTGACCTGAACATCCAGCCTATATACAAAAAACTTTTTCTACTGGATGATACGTACAACATTGCACATAGCAAGGCAAACAGCATAGGCTATAAATGTGACATTGGCACGTACCATCCCTCAGAACTTCTCTGCCACCAGTCCGAACGACAACCATTCTTCTGATCACCAAACATTTTCTACTTTCAGATAAGTGACCTGTTGGGGAAAAATGTTTTGGTCTTTTTTACTGCTGCATATTTTTGAGGTTGATGTCATCTAGGAAAGGTGTAGGAAAGGCAAGTGTAGTTGTGGTCATCAGATTCCACACAAAGACAGCCACAATCAGTGTTTGTTTTGCCTAGGATCGGAGTATGGTTACAAGTCTTGCATGATTTGCCAGCCATTTGTCCCAAAGACCCTTTGTAGTCATTTGTCAGTTCTGAACGTTTATGTCAAGAACCAACATCTGAAAAAGTTAGCTTTTTGTATGGAGGGCACTGCAGGTTTGTCCGGTGGGCCACCGAAGGCCAAAAATGTCAGGCCCGAATCTTCAGCTTCACCTCTGGATTCAGATATTCCTCTTGAGGCCAGTGAAGACCCATTCAGTCTCTGCTTCCCAAACTGCAGTGGGTATCATTTTGGAAGCCTTAGGGAGGGCGCCACTAGCATGTCCACAGAGGCTATGCAGACGTCTTTTCAGGGTGACAAGGGTGAGTTGTGGCCCACTATCTCAGATGCCCTGAGCGGTGTTCCTCTAGCTCCTCCAGTTCCTACATCTCAGGATATCCCAATGCCTGACACAATGTCTAATCATACATAGGGTGGATCTTCCTGGTAAAAAGAAACAGAAACATGTTTTCTCTTCTCAGAATCCTTCTCCTGATTGGCAGGCTTTCTCACAGGGAATCTTGAATGCCTTCCTGACTTTAAACCTATCCTCAGCCCTTCCACCTATTCCTGTTCCTTCACCCATGCCTAGGAGATTAGTGGAAGAACAGCAGGCCTCTGATGAAGAAGATTCTTCTTTTTCATCTGTTGAATCCTTGAGTTATATTTTCCAAAAAGATGTGACAGATTCTATAAGGTTCCTGAGGACAGCAAGCTCCTTTTCAAATGACCTACTGCACACCCTACAGTTCTGTCTCTCTCTGCAGACAAACCTAAACTGTCCCGCTGTAATAATCTGCTCCCTTCTGACAAGGATAGCAAAATGATGGAAAGTACTGGGGAAAAAGTGTATACCTCCTCTACCCTGGCTTTCGGAGCAATTAACTGCACATGTCAAAATGTCTTCTGGCCTTGCTTTCCCATGCTTCTCAGCTGGTATCAGACATTCCTGATGCTCCAGCCAAGGCACAGCTTGCCTCTCTACTGTCTACCTCAGCCCAGGTGCTTAGACATTCTATTAAATGCAGTTATGATACAGCTGAGGTATCCGTAAGGTCAGCAGCTTCAGAGTCTGTACTTGCGAGATACTCATGGTTGTGAATTCAGCCTTGCCTGATGATATTAAGGCTAAAGTTACGGATGCATCTCTGGACAGTGATGCTCTTTTTGGTGCTGAAGCTGCAGCCCTGTTCAAGTCCTTGCATGACAAAGGGAAAGAAGTAAAGATACTGAAACACCTCTGTGTGTCCCCAGTCCCTAAATACCACAGAAATTATCCTTCCAAGATGCAGTTTTTCAGACGGAAACAATGCAATTCCCATCCTTCACATAAGAAGGGGGCTCGTAGACAGGGATCTTCCAGACCCTAGAAAACCCCTGCCCAAAAACCCACCTTTCAAGACAGGCCAGGTAGTCTGTGACTACCTGGTAAGTCTCTCAAACATACCTCTTTCCCAGTGCCTTCTTCTCTTCCTTCTTGGACAAGTATCTCCACTGACCAGTGGGTCATTTCCATTATGCAGAATCGTTATTACATGGTATGGAAATCTGTCCCTCCCTTCTTGGGCATTCAACCCCCTCGGGACCATATTCATCTATTCCCACAAATCCTACAGGATGTGCTAAAACAAGGACCTATTCAAGAAGTTCCACCTCTGCAAAAAAGGGGGTTTTACTCAAGAATGTTCCTTGTCCCCAGAAAAGAGGGTTCTTGGAGACCAGTTCAAGACCTATCACATCTCAATCTTTTTCTCAAAATGCCAACCTTTCGTATGCTCTCTCTGCAAATTCTTTTACCACTTGTCCTCCCCCAGGCCTTTTTAATCACTCTGGACATCAAGGATGCATACCTGCATATCCCCATTCATCCACAATACAGGAAGTTTTCACGTGTTTCTGTTGCTTCCTCTTATTTTCAGTTCTGTGCTTTGCCCTTTGGACTCTCTATGGCATCAAGGGTATTCACTATATGCTTAGCTCCTGTCATTACTTTCTGCAGGCTACAAGAAATTCTGATCTATCCTTATCTGAGCGACCTGTTAATTTAAGCAGCTTACCCAGACACACTCCAATGCCTGGGGTTCACCATAAACCCCAGCAAGTCCTCTCTCAATCCTTCCCAGAATCAGATCTTTCTAGGAAGCAGACTGAGAACAGATCAGATGATGGTTTTCATCCCACCTCAAAAAGTGGAAACTCTACTCAACTACTTCCACTGCCTACTCCTCATTTCCTCCATATCTGCCAGGGAGTACTTGCACATACTAGGGTTCATGGCATCACTGATTTCCATGCTACCCCTAGCCGGACTTCACATGCAGAAAATCCAGTGGTTTCTAAAAACACTTTGTAGCCAGCATGCCCATCCCCTGGAATTTATACATGGTGGGTTTGGCAGATTCAACTGAACCCAGGGCTTCCTTTTCAACAGCCAACCCCAGTTCAGGAACTTTACACAGATGCCTCAGACTTGAGGTTGGGAGCAATTCTGGGTCGACTGAAAGTCGAGGGTCTTTGGTCTCCCTCAATCAAGAAGCAGCATATCAATGCAAAAGAGATGAGGGCTTTGATCCTGGCCCTTTCTCTCCTCACTACTCCCAGAACCCCTGAAAATATTCAGAGACAACACCACAGTTCTATGGTATGTGTACAAACAGGGAGCACCAAGTCTTACCTGTTTTGCAGGTTGGCCATTCAAGGCTGGGCGATTGCCTCTCAAGCGAAGGTTTTGTTGCAAGCTGTTTATATTCCTTCAGCTCAAAATGTAATGACAGGCACTCACAGTTGGTCCATGACACAAGCCCCATGAATGGATGCTTCACAGGGATGTGTTTCTGGACATTCTCCACTGGTGGGGGTACTCCTCAGACCCTTTTGCCTCCCCCATGAACAGACAGCTTCCAAAGTTTTGTGCCGGAGTTCCAGACCCTCTGGTATGAAAGATGGATGCCCTATCCTTCTCATGGAAGGAGATCTTTCTTTATGCATTCCCCCTTCCCACTTATTTACAAGGTCCTCCTGAAAATACAGCAGGACAAGCCAAAAAATCTTGCTGGTGACTCCCTTTTGGCCAAGACAGCAGTGGTTCCCTCCTTTTCTGCATTTAGCCAAGGGCAGTCATCACAACTTACCCCATAGGGTGGATCTTTTCACACAAGATAAGGGATCGCTTATCCATCCACATCTGACTTCCATGAATCTGACTCTGTGGGTGATAGGCTTTTGATCCCTTTCCAACACCTTTTTTCTGGGGACATGCTTCTAGTCTAGCAGGAAGCCAGAAAACCCAGTACTAGGAGATCCTATTTATCCAAATGGAAGAGGTTCTCCTTCTGGTGCCTAAAGAAAGACCTATATCCTTTTTAGTGGACATTCCAGTGTTTCTTTCCTATCTGTGTGAGCTGCTTTCCTATCTTTGTGAGCTGCTTAAGGCTGGGTTCGCCTACTCTTCTGTTAAAGCCCATCTATCAGCCATTTCAGCATGTCTGCCTTTATCTCCTCCAGTAGCCTCTAGGTTAGATGTCAAGCGCTTTCTCAAAGGTGCCCTTCTCATTAGACCTCCCAGGTAACCAATTTCTCCTTCCTGGGATCTAAATTTTGTCCTGGAAAAGCTCACTGAGGCTCCCTTTGAGCCTGCAGCATCAGCTTCCTTAAAATTTTGTACTTGAACAACAATTCTGTTAGTAGCCATCACCTCTGCCAGAAGAATTTCTGAAGTGTGCATGCCCTTACGGCTTGCCAACCTTTTGTCATTTTCCACAAGGACAGAGTGTCTCTCCATACTAATCCTTCGTTTATGCCCAGGGTGGTTAATGGCTTGTCCCTAGCATCTGCCCACCTTTTTTCCTAAAAATCATAGTGAGAGGATACTTTATTCCTTGGATGTGCACAGCCAACTCTGTTTTTATCGGGACAAAGCCAAGCCTACTAAGAAAACTGAACAACTGTTTGTTTCCATCCGCACTAGGGCACTGGGAAGTCTGTGTCCAAACAGAATATTTCTACTTGGATCTTTAAGGCTATTTTTTACATTTATGTCTCCCAGGGGAAGACACTCCCTACTCCTATGAAAGCTCACTACACTAGAGCTGTAGCCTCTTCAGGGGCTTTCTTCAAAGGTCTGAACATTGGTTCTGTTTTGGAAGCGGCCACATGGTCTTCTGTCCATACCTTTACCAAACATTACAAACTGGACACTATCTCAAGGTCCAGAGTGGTATTTGCTAGGGCAATCCTGCATGGGTTCATAGAAACCTCTTCTGCTGCATTCTTCCTTTCCTTCCCATGAGCTTTGGTAGTCTCCAAAAGGTTGAGTACTGCAATATAGGAATAGAAGGGCATAGATAAGTTGTGTAAAATCTTAACATAACCATAGATGTCCTTCTCTTCCATGTTGCAGTGTTCTATCCCACCCATCTACCTCCTTGATACTTGCTGTTTGCTGGATGATGTGATATACCTCATAACATTGGACTGGTTTTCTGACTTGGGCATTCAGTTCTGAGGGATGGTATGTGTGGACATCATCTGTATGGCCTACGTTGCATGCCTTGCTATGTACCATGCAGTAGCAAAAGTCTTTTGTATACAGGCTAGATGTTCAGGTCACCTAGGCGGGGAATCCCCAAAGGTTAAAAATACTGCAACATGGAAGAGAAGGACATCTATGGTTATGGTAAGATTTTACTCAACTATTCTTTATCACAAGTTCCTGCTGTACTGCAGTGCCTTTGCTAGCTACTTTGATCTATAAAAGCTCGCCTGTCAGCTGTCAATGCCTGCCTCCGTTTTAGCCCTCCACTTATGGCTAGGGTGGGGGGTCAAGCACTTCCTCAAGGGAGTCCTGAATCTTAACCTACCAAGGAAACCCATCTGTCTCCCCTTTTGGATCTTAATTTTTTGCTAGAAAGGCTTACCCCTCCTTTTTTTAAACCAGCATCTTACACATCTCTAAAATTCTCTACCTGGAAAACTAACCTTCTCTTGGCTCTCACCTCTGTTAGGAGGGTTTCTGAGTTACAAGATTCCATGACCATTCCCCGTCTTCTTTTTCACAAGGACGGGGTGACTCTCAGGGCTAATACAGCCTTCATACCTAAGTTGGTAAATGAGCTCTCCCTCAATCAGGCTATTCATCTTCCCACTTTCTTTTCCAACCCACAAAACGGAGAAAATGATCTTACATTTTCTGGACATTCACATGCTACTCAGATTTTATCTGGACAAAACAAAATCCTTCAGAAAGATTGGCCACTTGCTTGGCTGACTCAACTTGGGGCTCATTAATCCAACAGTCTTCAATCAAACTGTTGCATCTTGGATTTGTAAAGCTATTTCTTTATGCTATTCACATTATGGTAAGACCTTTGTCTTATTTTATTTATTTATTTAAGTCTGATGACCGGGGAAGTTCACTGGGCCATAAAGAGCCCCTTTTCAGTGCAATCCCGGGGAGAAAAGCTCCACAGTAATGAAGTTGCATATCAAGTGTTTACAAAGATATAGTTCTATACATACTAAGATTCAACTAAACAATGTATGTTGCATTTTGAATGTTTACAATGATATAAATCAATGCGCAGAATTAAAAAAGTTAACAAAGATAAAGTTCAATACAGAAAAGTAAAATTTAGATTAGATGCATAATATTTGCAGTCATAGAGTCTTACGGGTATAAGCGTTTTGAGTACAGGTATAGTATTTGCAGTTTGAAGACATATAAAGAAGGACAAGTTAAATACAGAGAAAAATATATAGTAGGAAATAGAGAGAAAATTAAGAGTATAAGGTGGGGAAGGGGGAATTTTGATAGAGATGAAGCAGTGTTAATGAATGATAATTAAATTATTAGTGCAAGTTAGATGGGGGGATTAAGTTGGATCATGACAGGGGCATTCCCATTTGGGCAGTAGATGAGAGAGTAACTGAGATTTGAGTTGAGTATGGTTAGATATGTTGCAAATGCGGGGGGGGGGTTCCACTTTATGGCTAAGGAGTGGGATAGTAGTAGTTGTCCAGCAGGCTGTGCTGGTTTGCAGACCTGTAGAAGGTTTTGGTTAGTGGATCTGAGTGAGTGGTTAGGGTATGTAGGGTTTTAGGGAGGCAGAAAGGGATGGGCAGTTGGAGGGTTTATAGATGGGTTTGTGCACAGTGGTCAGCTGTAGGTAACTGAGGTAGTTTGGTAGTTCAAGCCAGTTTAGGGTGCGAAGGGAGTGGTAGTGGTGTGATAATGTTCTTGATTTGGTTACAAATTTGGTGATCTTGTGGTAGCAGGATTCGAGTTTGTATGTTAGGCCAAGAGGGAGAGTGGTGAGCAGAGGAGCACCATACATAAGGGAGGGGAGAAGGAATGTGGATGTGAGAATTTGGCGGTTAGTGGGAGTGAGGAAGTGGTTATGTCTGTAGAGGAGACCAATCTTCTGGTGGGTTTTCTTGATTGTGGTATGGATGTGTGCATCAAATTTGAGGTTTTCATCAATGACGACACCAAGAAGCTTGGTGTTGGGAACGATTTCAAGGGGGGGAGTGTGTTTTTGCACTAAATGGAGAAAGAGGATTTGTCAAAGGTGGAGTGTTTAGAGGGGGAAAAAATCATAAGCTTGGTTTTGTTTGCATTCAGAGCTAAATGGTTGGACTGCATCCAGGTTTCTGTTTTGGAGAAAGCTAGTTGGGTTTTAGTTTGAAGCTCTGAGGGGGAGAGGGCTGAGCAGATGATAGTTGAGTCATCTGCGTATTGAATGACAGATGATTCTGGGATAAAGTGGTGAAAGTTGTTTATAAATAGGTTAAAGAGTAGATGGCCAAGGGCTGAACCTTGAAGGACACCTGTGGGTGTAGGAAGGAAGGGGGGAGGTTGAGGTTTTCCACTGGACCGCTTGTTGGCAGTTGGATAAGTAGCTGGAAAACCAAGCTATCTTGTTGGGAGAGAGTTGTAGTGTGGAGAGTTGTGATATAAGGACGGTATGGGAGATAGTGTCAAAGGCCTTTGACAGGTCAAGGAACAGTGTGGAGACGAATTTGTCTTGATTGCGTTCACAGTTTATACTTCATGAAAGGAAAGTAGGGCAGTCATAGTGCTATGGCCAGGGTGGAAGATGTGCTGGCTAGGGGAGAGGAAGTTGTTTTGGGTTAGGTGCATCTTGAGTTGTGCTTGGATAGATTTTTCTAGTATTTTAGAAAGAGGGGAAAGTATGGCAATAGGCCTGAAGTTGGTGGTATCTGTATTTTTGCCACCTTTGTGTTGGGGGATAATGTAAGCATGCCGCCAGATAGAGATGGTATGTATGATTCCTGTATGGCTCAATTTATAAGCATAGAGATGGGATAGGCTATACTGTCTGCACTGGATATTTGGAAACAGTAGTGGGATACTTGCATTTGTATGAAGGGTCAGATATTGCCCAGAATGGCCATCTGAAAATGGCAAACTGCATTATATCTGCAGAGTTTTTAGTTTAACTATTAGCTGTTTCCAGAATAACAAATATATAAAATAAAAAAGCGTCTAGTGCTGCTTCTGTCACTCAAGGATTAAAAAGAACATGTATTTCTGTAGAAAAATAATAGTTTATTGTGGCATAAAATGATGGGGCGTCCACGGTGGTGGTTAGCGGTGTCACCTCACAGCAAGAGGTTCTCTGGTTCGGTCCTCGGCTGGGGTTCCTTCAGTGCAGAGTCTGGATGTCCTCCCTGTGGTCGCGTGGGTTTCCTCTGGGTGCTCCAGTTTCCTCCCACATACCAAAGACATGCTGTAGGTGGATTAGATGCTCTAAATTGGCCCTAGGCATAAGTGTGCACGTGTGTGTGCCTTCTGTGGAAGGTTGGTGCTGGGCTGGCAACTCGACACAGTAAAACTCTACTGCCAATCATGAGTGGACAGGTGATCCGCTGTGGTGACACCTAACTGGGGAAAAGCCAAAAGAAGAAGAAGAGGCTATACTGTCTGCTGATTGTTTGAGGAAGGTGGGTGGGAGGTTGTCTGGTGCATTTCAACAGGGTTTGAGTTTAGAGAAGCTTCTTTATAGTGCTTGTGGGAATGGGAGTAAGGCAGAATGGTGTGGGGGAGGGAGATTAGGGTGGATGTGAGCACAGGTGAGGGTGGGGATGAGGATGGGGGTGGGAAGGAGGAAGATAGTTTGGCTATGCAATCTATGAAAAATGAATTGAAGTGGCTGGCAGTTTCAAGAAAGGAGAGGTTGGGATTTGGGCAAGTGTTTTCTTTGTTGCTGGGGTGTAGCATGGATGAGATGGAGTCCCAGAATATCTTTGGATTTGTTGAGTGAAGGGATTGCAGATTAGAGTAGTGGGCTTTGTGGTCTCTTGTCATTAGCTTTTTTTGGAATTTCGTAATCGTTTGAAGTCTAGGAGAGTGTTGGCGTTTTTGTTTTAGATATTGTTTCCATTTTTTGCCTCTATGTTGCATGGCTAGTTTGGTTTCTTTTGATAACCAAGGGCAAGGATTGGATTTGATGTGTTTGGTCGGGGGAGGAGCTTGCTGGTTGAGGAGGGTTAGGAATGAGTGGTTGAAATAGGATACGGCATCATCTAGAGGTAGGGTTTTTAGTGAGGACCAGTTAGTATGTTGTAGGCAATCAGAGAAGGCTTGTGGGTTGAAAGAGGAGAGGTTGTGAGTTTGGATGTAGTGATGTTGTTTTTGAAGGGAAGAAGGGAGATGGTCAGTGAAGGCTGGCAGGTGATTGCTAACAGGATCAGGCAATGTTCCAGCGTTGGATATAAGGTTTGGGTGAGAAGTTAAGATCCAGTTGATGATGGATCCTGACAAACCATTTCTATTTGGTCTAGTAGGGGAGTGAATTAGTTGGGTGAAGTTATAAAGGTTGATTGTGTTCGTACTGTAAACCACATTCCACAAAGGCAGTGGCTTCCTCAGGGGCGTTTTGCAAAGGAATAGACTCCAGGTCTGTTTTAGGGGCTGCCACTTGGTCCTCTATACACACCTTTATAAAACACTACAAAATTGATGCTTTCTTCAGGTTCAGGGCAGCCTTTGCTCCATCAGTTCTGTCCGACTTGTGGACAGCTTGTCTACTCAGTAACAAGCCACCTTTCTTTCCTCCTTCAGCTCTGGGAATAGTCCATTTGTCCAGAATACTGCAACAGTGATGTCAGTCAGAACATGGTACAGTTGTGTAAGAACATACCATAACTATAGATGCCCTACTGATCACTGTTGCAGTATTCCATCCCACCCTCCATCCCCTGTTCTCTACCTCACATGAGCCTTTATATTCCTCTCCCCTTTGTTTTAACGTCTGCTCTGTTTCATGGGAACAGGGTAGTTTTCTTACCTGTTCAAGCTACAGCCCTCCTAGCTGACCAGTCTATTCTGTCAGTCTTAATGCCGCTGGTTTATTGATAGTCTGATGAGCCACACTTCTACCTTCATCTATATACTGCAACACATACAAGCTAAGGTGTTGCATCAGACGTATGATCTAGGGAAGGTAGAACTTTGGTACCTTGGCCGGATATCAGCTGTGGCAACCCATATGTAAGAAATACTGCAGCAGTGATCAGTAGGGCATCTGTCGTTATGGTAAATTCTTAAACAGCTGTACTTTCTTTTAATGTTGTCAAATGTTTTATGTCTCCTCCGCAAAACCACATTGATCCATATCTATCAATTTTGGTAACAGCTTTGGCAATTCTCCAAGCTAGAATAGGCATAAATGCATTATGGTTTTAAATTAAAATGTGGTCTATGTGAGGCTAGGTCTGAAGGGTCTTTCTTTGGGTTATGCAGACACCGCAACCTCCTTCCAAGATGCTGATACTTCCCCACCTTTTAAAATGCTGTAAAATAAAATTTTCCTGATATTTATCACTTCCATCCTCTCATGCCTGTCTTCCAAGTTTCCACAGGAATACCATCAATACCATCTTTTCCTGGAAATATATGTGTTTGATTGTTTATCATCATTTTATCTTATCTGTTTTTATCTTTATTAATTGTTAAGCCTTATCATGTTCTAATCAGGGCAGAATTTAGTCTTCATAAATATTCCCATTTATACCTTTAAATGGTTTCCACATTAATCTGCTTTGTACACTTTTTCTATGAAAGTCCCAAAATGTCTCTAACACCTGTACAGATCTTTTGTTATTTTTCTTGTCATAGGCTTCTCTATGACAACCCTTTCAACTTTCTGTTTGCCTCAGATTATGTGCTAAAAGCTTTTGTACTCTGGAGTTATCAAAAATAATTGCTTAATTACAAGCTCTTGCATGTTATCTAACTACTCCCTTATTTCACTTTAACACTGTACAATTGCTCATCACTTTTTTTTTGAGATCCCTGTTATTCTGCAGTGTTTTATCTTTGTCAGCCCCTCTAAATAATTCATATCACTTTGTTCCTATATCTTTCTCTTTTGTTCTACCCTAATTTTTAAACTCCATGTTCATGTTATCCCACTCAGTAGCTATATATTATAAAGAATTTTTTGACTTCTATAATAACTCTTGAATGTCTGCTACCTATTCATTGTGTTTCTCTTTTTAACAGTTATATTGAAAAGTGACAGTGTGTTATTTTTTACTTCATTATCCTGGTGGAATGAGGAAGTACAGGAGAGTATACAGAGAAAGAGGTTGGCAAAGAAGAAGTGGGATTGTCAGAGAGATGAAGAAAGTAGACAGGAGTATAAGGAGATGAGGTGCATGGCAAAGAGAGTAGTGGCAAAGGCTATGAAGAGTTGTATGAAAGGTTGGACACTAAGGAGGGAGAAAATGACCTGTACCGATTGGCTAGACAGAGGGACCGAGCTAGGAAAGATGTGCAGCAGGTAAAGGTGATAAAGGATAATGAGGAAAACATACTCACAAGTGAGGAGAGTGTGTTGAGATGGAAAGAGTACTTTGAAGAGTTGATGAATGAAGAGAGTGAGAGGGAGAGAAGGTTGGATGATGTGGGGATAGTGAATCATGAAGTACAATGGATTAGCAAGGAGGAAGTAAGGATAGCTTTGAAAAGGATGAAGAATGGAAAGGCTGTTGGTCCAGATAACATACTTGTGGAAACATGGAGGTGTTTAGGTGAAATGGCAGTGGAGTTTTTAACCAGATTGTTTAATGAAATCTTGGAAAGTGAGAGGATGCCTGAGGAATGGAGAAAAAGTGTTTTGGTACCAATTTTTAAGAATAAGGGTGATGTGCAGAGCTGTAGTAACTACAGAAGGATTAAATTGATCAGTCACAGCATGAAGTTATGGGAAAGAGTAGTGGAAGCTAGGTTAAGAAGGGATGTGATGATTAGTGATCAGCAGTATGGTTTCATGCCGGGAAAGAACACTATAGATGTGATGTTTGCTCTGAGAGTGTTGATGGAGAAGTACAGAGAAGGTCAGAAGGAGTTGCATTGTGTTTTTGTAGACTTAGAGAAAGCATATGACATGGTGCCTAGAGAGGAGTTGTGGTATTGTATGAGGAAGTCGGGAGTGTCAGAGAAGTATGTAAGAGTGGTACAGGATATGTACGAGGGTAGTGTGACAGCGGTGAGGTCTGCAGTGGGAGTGATGGATGCGTTTAAGGTGGAGGTGGGATTACATCAAGGATCAGCTCTGAGCCATTTTTTATTTGCAATGGTGATGGACAGGTTGACAGACAAAATCAGACAGGAGTCCCCGTGGACTATGATGTTTGCAGATGACATTGTTATCTGTAGTGAGAATAGGAAACAGGTGGAGGAGACCCTGGAGAGATGGAGATATGCTCTAGAGAGAAGAGGAATGAAGGTCAGCAGGAATAAGACAGAATATATGTGTGTGAATGAGAGGGAGGATAGAGGAATGGTGAGGATGCAATGAGTAGAGGTGGCGAAGGTGGATGAGTTTAACTACTTGGGATCAGTAGTTCAGAACAATGGTGAGTGTGGAAGAGAGGTGAAGAAGAGAGTACAGGCAGGATGGAGTGGGTGGAGAAGAGTGTCAGGAGTGATTTGTGACAGATGAGTGCCAGTAAGAGTGAAAGGGAAGCTCTGCAAGAGGGTAGTGAGACCAGCTATGTTATATGGGTTGGAGACAATGGCATTGACAAAAAGGCAGGAGTTTGAGCTGGATGTGGCAGAGTTAAAGATGTTAAGATTTGCACTGGGTATGACGAGGGTCGACAGGATTAGGAATAAGTATATTAGAGGGTCAGCCCAGGTTGGACGGTTTGGAGACAAAGCCAGAGAGTCAATATTACATTGGTTTGGACATATGCTGAGGAGGGATGCTGAGAATACTGGGGAAAAGATGCTAAGAATGAAACTACCAGGTAACAGGAAAAGAGGAAGGTCTAAGATAAGGTTTATGGATGTGGTGAGAGAGAACATGCAGGTGGTTGATGTGGCAGAGCAAGATGCAGAGGACAGGAAGAAATGGTAACAGATGATCCGCTGTGGCGACCCCTAACGGGAACAGCCGAAAGAAGAAGATGATCCTACATCCTTATTAGTTATAGATCTGAAATAGTTATTGTATATGTTTCAAAGTTTTCAGTTAAATATTCATGCTTGTGTGAAATAAAGTTTCTGTCAGTCTAGCACAGTTATTGTACCCTGTGGAATAATATGTACATTTCTTCAACTGAGTGAATATCTTCCATGCTAAATATTCTCATGTATACTTCAGAAATCTGCCCTCTTGTTATATTTTCCCTTATAGTTCCTCAATACATCCTCAGTATTGCTGATGATGATGATCTATTCCACACCCAGTAATCCCTGCTGAAAGCTGAATACTTTTCCAAAATTGAAATAATTTTCATAATACCAGTTTTTGGTGGAAAATAAGTACTTGCCAGTGTTATTGCCCTCCATTGCCACTAGCCACTAACTACCACAAATCTAACATTATTGTTTTTCCCCACTTCTATCACTATTGGAACACCTCTAGCAATCACTATTCATGCTTCAAATTTCCTTTGTCCCTGATATTTTGCAGAGTGTCCATTCTGAAATCCTGAAACATTTTTTTTGTCAAATTCACATACTCATTTTTATTCAAATGTCTCCTTCAGCATTGCTATCTGCACCCTACATTGTACTTTCTGCTCTGTCTATACTTGTGATGTTCATTTACATTCCATGATGATATTAAAAGCATTGCCAAGATAAAAAAACTATGACTCCCACCTGTTGTATATGACAGTTCCTTTAAATGTGTATTTTCAGCTTTTGGCTTACGTGTACACACACTAATGTTTGGCAGACTGATCTTTTATTCAGTTATTTCTTCATGCTCATTTGAACCTATGTCATGTTTTTCAGTACTTGTTTGGGTGAAAACACAAAAAAATTGATTTTCAGAATTTTCTTCCCCTTTTAAGTTGGAACAAATACTCAAAACTATTGCTTTGAAGGAGGAATTAGGTTTAAGGAAAGGCAGAAATTGAATGAGCTATGTAATATTCATTTGATACTGTATAGATTATATGTGATGTACAATGCAGTGAGCAATGACAGAGAGAGATGCAACAGAAGCAGCTTTACAGGTGCATGAAATAATCTTTGTAAATTTCACTTGGAACATAATGTACAGACCTCCCCTAGCCAACTGCCTGTACCTACAGATTTCTTGTGTCCACTGAGAGCTTTTACTAATAAAAACAAGCTAATAACTTTGCAGATGCAAGAAACTTTCACTTTGCCATGCCTTTCATCATTTTTTTCAAGCCTTTTAAAAAAACAAAACAAACAAACCCTTGTCTATAGTTTTAAGGACTTTAGCTCAAGATCGAAACTGTGTTGTATTAATTTTAACTTGCTTCTGTCTAGTCTTTCTTTTCTTGTTACAATGTAAAGCCTGTATATCTTACAGCTAAGTAAAGGTACTTGTTTGCTTTAATAAATTTAGCATATACAGCAGTCACTGATAAGACCCCCACCCATATTTAAACTTTCCCCTGAATGCACATGATAAAAAAATGCTTTACAGTATAGCATACAATTTGCATTATGAAATGTTTACATAAATATTAGGAACAAAAAATAGTTGTACTTAATAGATGATGTTATGTAGTCCTATCTCGCCGTAATTCTTGCTGGATGGATTCGGAGCCGATCCTCTGCTCCGGCTCGGCCGATACTAAAGCTCGAGAGCTTTTACTGGCTTGAGGCTATCCCCTATCCCATGGTGCACCACGGCAATTCCCCAGATCTTGTTTGCGGCGAATGCTTTGAGGTTGTTTTCTTACTGGCTCATTGGCTGAGTGAAATATTTTTTACTTTATCTCTTCACTTTCTCTTCAATAGTTTTTTCCCTTTATTATCTGAGTGATTGTCATGAGTGTTTGCTACCCCTGTCCCCTTTCTTAAGGACTGTACGGCCTGTTTTAGAGGGCCATAGTTGCCTGTTTAAATTAAAGGGCCTTTCCTCTCTGTGTGCTAGCTTTTCTCCTGCTATAACAAAAAAAAATCATATATATATATATATATATATATATATATATTTACTTCTTCTATAGTTGTACTATTGGCTTTTGTTATTGTATTTGTTTTTTCTTCTTAAAAGAAATATGTCAAAGGATAAAGACAGAGAACACAAAGAACACCACCCTTCTAGCTTTAAAAATGTGATAAATGTTCTCAAAAAATGTCATTGACTGACAGTCACACCAGTTGTGTGTACTGTGCTCATTTGCAAGAACCCTGTACCTTCTGTCATGTTTTCAGCACCAGGGTCCTTAATGAAAGGAAAAGGAAACATATAGATAGGGGCCTTATGATTAGTTCCTTCCAAGAACAGCAAGAACGAGGTCAGACAGTTCCTAAAAGTCATAAAAGGAAATCTCCATTGGTTCCTGCTTTGGAACCGACTAAGAAATCAAAAGCAATAGAGCCAAAGAGTTTTGTCTCCAATTCTACTTCTTCAGTCTCAATGCAGTCTGTTTCTTTGGTGCTGAGACGATCTTCTCTGTTGAGACACTTACCTGCTTGGAACCAGTTTCACCAACCTTAAAATCTCCGATTTTGGAAAGGAGGAGATCTCCATCTATCTCCACCAGGACACTTTCGGATGAGGATGTAAAGTGGATGGTGAAGAGGCTGCTCTGCTGACCCGGCGCTGGCAAAAATTTTAGCTACTAAAGGCTTCAGAGCCGTCCCATCTTCAGTCTACTGTTACTCCGACTGCTTCGCTCTCGGAGTCTAATGTTTCAGGTCATTTAATGCTGGAATCTTCGGTTCTGAGAATTCTTCCTGCTTCTTCAGAACCGATAACTTTAACCTCATCAGGTCAGTCTGGAGCCAAGGGGCCTGGGAGCCGGCGCTCTCCGGTCGACTCAGAGTGGGAAAGTCACCCCAATTTTTCTTTGGAACTGACCCTCCCTTTCAGTGCTTCAGCTCATGTGAGCTCAGCTCCCACATCCGCTTCGGAACCTGTCCCTCCTGCTCGGAGTCGACCTTCCGTTTCCTCGGAGCAGTGTTCTTCTTTGGAGTGGGGTGGTAAGGCTTTCAAGGTGATAGAGAAAGCTTTGTCTAGTGCTAAAGCCCTGCCACTGGACCCCATCTCCCACCAGCAGCAGCCTCTTCTCCCCCACCTGCCCCTAAGCGTAGGGAACCAGAGCCCCAAGGAGCCCCCATTGGAGGTGTCCCCTCTTCTGAGACTTCCCCAGATTACCCCACTGGAGAGGTCCCTTGGAAGAGAGTTTGTAAGAGGAAGCACATTGACTCACTCGAGTATGTCACTTCTGACACTGATTTGGATGAGTCAAAAGGGTCCCCAAGATCCCCCTCTGAGGATGTCACTTTTGCGGACATCCTTAAATCCGTAGACAGAGGGGCGATTAGAAGACCTCTAACCTTACTGAGGACGAATCAGTGTACTGTGAGGCTTTTGGTTCCCGACCTTCCACCTCCTGGGTGACTCCACCTATGACCAACTGCTAGGGGTCATATCTCAGAGAGCTTGGACCTCTCCAGACACAGTGGAGCCTGTCCCCAGGAGGCCAAACAAATGTATCACTGCTCCAGAAGACAAATCATTTCCTACCAAGGGAGTACCTGTGGATGCTATGGTGGTTGCAGCAGCCGCAAAGAAGGAGTTATCTGAGACATCCTCTAATATCCATCCTCCTAATAAAGAGTCTAGGATGATGTATAGGTATGGAAAATGTACGTTTTCTTCAGCGGCCTTTACCTTACGATAGCTGAATTACCTGTCCCATTTTACTAGGCTTCAAAGGGATCTCCTAAAGGAGTTGGGAGATACCCTTCAGGGTTCAGTAGCTTCAGGATCCGCTGACAAGCTATCTGCGCAGCTCTCCACCCTTACCTCCATTGTTAACTCCTCCATGAGGCTGATTTCCTATGCAGCTGATGGAGTGAGCAGGGCGGCCGCAGCAGAGATCTCTTAGGAGACATTCCTGGATGTGTCTATGCAATTTTATGGAATCATTCAAGTCTTCCTTTACCAACGTCCCCTTTGATGCTCCAACTCTTTTTGAACCTCAGGTAAAAGAAACTTTGACCAGGTGTGAGCAGGAAGGGAAAACTTTATCTGCTGTCGGAGTCCATTTTTCCCTTCCTTTCAGACCCTATCCCAAGAGTCAAACAGGAGGGAAAATGTGGTTTCGTAAATCCCAAAAAGGTTTCCCTCAAGCACAAGGTCAACCCTCCCCTAGACGCAGAGGGAGAGGCTATAATGGAAGGTCCCGTGCTTGTGGCAGAGGGGGTCCGCAACACAAGGGGATACAGATGCATTCTCTGATCAACACTTTCATTGCTCCTGAGGGGTTGCCCGGCTGTCCGTCTCTGGAGGCAGTCGGGGGTCATCTCTCACTGTACCCAAGCACCTGGCTACAAATATCCCAAGATCGATGGGTACAAAATATAATTTCCAGAGGTTACCTCATTCCCTTTGTTTCCGATTCCCCTGCAAATCAGTCTTTACCAGATATGCCACCCAATCAGATAGACCATGCAACATCAGAGGTCATCTCATTGCTTCAAAAAAGTCATCCAAGAAGTCCCCACAGAGCAAATAGGATCCGGAACTTACTCACGATTCTTTTCAATTCCAAAAAAGACCGGGGACTGGAGATCAATTCTAGATCTTAGCAAGCTAAGCAAGTCTAAAAAAATCGAAGCTGTATGATCACTCTGCAGTCAATTTTTCTGTTTATCGGAAAAGACAATTGGATGTGCTCCATAGATCTTCATGACACGTACTACCATATCAAAATGTACAGGCGCTCCAGAAGACATCTACTCTTTCAGCTGGGAGCCAGTCATTTTCAATTTCGAACACTGCCCTTTGGCCTCACTACAGCCCACCAAATATATGGCAGTGGTCACGGCTCACCTGAGACGTCCGGGATTCCAGGTGTTTCCGTACTTAGATGACTGGCTCCTCACTGCTACCACCAAGCACCAACTAATCCAAGCCAGGGACGAGACTCTATTCTTGTGCGCCAGATTAGGAATTACAGTAAATCTAAAAAAATCCGCCTTATCTCCATCGCAGAGCATTGTCTTCTTAGGCTCAGACATCGACTCAACCACCATGACAGCAAAACTGACACCAGAAAGGATAGAATCATTGCACAACCAAGTCAGATTCTTGCTGACCAAAGACAAAGTACAGGCCAGGATAGTTCTTCAAATTCTAGGGACTATGGCAGCCACCATTCTTTTAGTTCCCCTAGCCTGCCTACACATGAGAGTGCTTTGGTGGCTACTATTTGCCCAGTGATCAATGCAGGATCTACCCTTGTCACACCAAATACTCATTACAAACTCCTGCAAGAAGGATCTAACATGGTGGTTGCATACAGATCAGCTTTATCTAGGTCGTCCCCTTGTTCTCCCTCAACAAAATGCAGTCTTGACCACGGACGCTTCCCAGATACAGTGGGGGGGCATTATCTGGGAATGACAGTCCAAGGTATCTGGCAGGATCACGAGAACCACTTGTATATAAATGTTCTGGAGATGAGATCAGTGCTTTATGTGTTGCAAGCATTCCACAGTTCCCTTCCCACCAGGACAATTGTGATTCAGTCAGACAAACGTCTGTAGTGTGGTACATAAGCAAGGGGGAACCAAGTCTTATCCATTTTGTCGAGAGGCACAAAGAGTATGGAAATGGGCGATGGACTCTCAACATTTTCTGGTAGTAACGCACATTCCAGGGAAGTCCAATGTGATAGCAGACAAACTGAGTCGGGCAATTCTGATGCCTCATGAGTGGTCCCTGAAAACAGAAGTTGCAGAAGAGATTTTCCACAAATTGGGCCACCCTTGCTGTGACCTATTCGCCATGTACATGAACGCCAAATGCAGCAACTACTTTGCCCTCATTCTCCATCCAGGGGAGTCACACAGGGACGCACTGGTCCACAGTTGGCCTCCAGGACTTCTTTATGCTTTTCCATCCTTTCCTCTCATACCCAAAGTGATTCAGAAAACAAAACTGTTGAAGAGTACCCTGATCCTCATTGCTCCTTACTGACCTCGCCAAGTCTGGTGCCCCTTCCTGTGGCCCTATCTCTTGGAGGAACCATGGATTCTGGAACCATCTCCAGACCTTCTGATTCACCAGTCAGGACAGTTCCATCCTACCATCCAAACCCTGAAATTGACAGCATGGCTGCTCTAGTTCCAAGAATAGCCAGGTGTATGTCCCTTTCTCCTACCGTTAAACATATCCTCATTTCTTCCCACAAACCTTACACCAGGAAATTATATTCCACGAAATGGAAAAGGTTTTCCATTTGGGCGGCTAAACAAGGCATAGATCCCTACTCAGCCCCCTTAGAGTCTATCATGTCCTTCCTTGCATCTGTTTTTCAAGAAGGAGCTGTAGCTGCTGCCATTAGAGTCCAGTTGGCTACCATCTCAAATTATCATTTTTGGGAACATGGGAAATCCTATTATGTCCCACTCTTTATGTAAAACCTTTTTGAAAGGAGTCGTCCTCCTCCTCAGACCTCCAATCAGGCAACCTCCAGAACCCTGGGACTTATTTAGTTCTGACATCACTTTCTTTACCATTCGAACCATCTTCTTCATCCGACTTGAAATTGTTGTCTTGGAAGACATTGTTTTTAGTAGCTATAACATTTGCTAGGAAGGTTTCAGAATTGCAAGCTCTGACCATTCGACCTCTATATATTATATTCCATAAGGATAGAGTCTCCCTAAGAACTAATCCTTCTTTCCTCCCTAAGGTATGCTCAGAACATAATATAAACACAACTATTGAATTACCAGTATTCTTCTCCAATTACAGTAATAAATCAGAGTACAGATTACATCAATTAGATGTCTATAGAATTCTCCCATTTTACCTGCACAGGACTAAAAATTTTAGGAAATCGGATCAGTTGTTTGTTTCCTTCTGAGAGAAAAACAAAGCCTTGCCAGTTTCCAAGGTGACTCTGTCTAAATGGCTTTCAGACTGCATCTCATTTCCTTACAAAAATGCTGGGAAACAGCTACCTGCTAAAGTAAAAAGCCATTCAACTAGAGCAGTATCAACTTCATATGCCTTCAAATCAAAACTCCCAATTGATACCATTTGTGCAGCAGCTACTTGGGCAAGACCTCATACCTTTGTCACTCATTACAAATTGGATTTGGCCTCCCAGGACAGGTCATCCTTTGGGTCCACTGTGCTGAAGAGTCTCTTTGCTTGAGCCACCCAGGATAAAGGTGCTGGGGACACTGTCCCATCCAGCAAGAATTACGGTGAGATAGGACTACATAATATTAAGAAGTTATGTACTTACCATAACGTTCCATTTTTGTAGTCCATCCCGCCTACATTCTTGCGTCCCACCCTCCTTCCCCTTTCCTGTATCCTGGAGGAACTGGTGGACTATCCATTATGCTGTCTGACCTTGTTATAGTTGTCTTCCAATTAGCATGGATAGTAAAACAAAGTCCTTTTGTTTGTTTGTACATAGTTATTGATAGCATAATTACTATTATGTATTTAGTTACTTTCTTGCAAACAAGATCTGGGGAATTGCTGTAGTGCACCATGGGATAGGGAATAGCATCAAGCCAGTTAAAGCTCTCGAGCTTTAGTATCGGATCCTTGGCTCCGAACCCATCCAGCAAGAATGTAGGCGAGATGGACTACAAACATGGAATGTTATGATAAGTGCATAACTTCTTATTTCATTCCCTTCAGTATCCTTTTAAGCATTGATGAACTAATTCAGGCACATGCTTTACAGGTTTAACAACGTTAGCACGATTCCAGTCTTTCTCAGCCACTTTTTTCTTGCAAAGCAAGATTTCACGTCTGTTGCTGCATCCATTTGAATTTGATGCTTTATAGTCTCCCATTTAGTTATTAATTTCAATGTCGGTGTTTCCATTGCTCAGCAATAGTCACTTGGTCAAGTTCGAAGTACTCCTGATTTTTCTAGTCAGTTCCTCTGATTTATCTCTCAAGCATTTTCCTTTGGAATATTGGAATAGGTTTCACTGGTAAAGTCTCTCCATGGGTTTTGTTGTCAGAAGAATAAGATGTTCTTCATGTTTCTCTGTTGCAGTCATCACATTTGGATTATCTGCCTGCTGGTAGCCCTCAGTCGGCCTGAATACCAGAGTCTTGGGATTTCTGCGTCGGAGGCTGTCGCTTCTTCCATGACGTCAGGTCGTCAGGAGTATAAAACATGCAGCCAATGCCATTACATCAGCTTTTCTTGCTGTGCAGTGTCCAAAGCAGAAGCAGTTCGCAAGTGCCGGTCAGCCACCTCCTGAAATTTTCATTTTTTGAGTTTCAGACCTGAAGTCTTCTAAAAGATCAGTACCCCATTGGGGATCCTTTTTTCTTGCTCTAACCGATGTCAGAAAAAGTTAATAATTGTCTTGCCTGTGGAAAGCAAATACCTCACAGAGATTTTCATTTTTACTGCGTCACCTGTTTAGGCCCAGACCACGATGATGTTCATCGTGTTTCACTGTTGCAGTCATTACATTTGGGTAATCTGCTGGCAGGTTGCCCTCAGTCGGCCTGATTAGCAAAGTCTTGGGTCCTGCGTTGGTTGATGTCCCTTCTTCCATGACATCAGGGGTATAAAACATGCAGCCGACGCCATTACATCAGTCTTTCTTGCCGCGTAGTGCCCGAAGCAGAAGCAGTTCGCAAGTGCCGGTCGGCAGAATTCCTGAAATTTTCATTTTCAAGTTTCAGAACCGAAGTCTTCAACTAAAAGCTAAGTACCCCACTGGTGAAATTTTTCTTGCTCCTTACCGATGTCAGTAAAAGTTAATTGTATTACTTGTGGGAAGCAAATACCTCATAAGGATTTTCATTTGTACTGTATTCCTTGCCTAGGCCCTGACCATGATGTACCTTGCTGTGAGTTTTGTGCTTTATTTAATCAGCGCACTATCTGTCATCGGTACATTTTTGCTTCAGAATATTTCAGTTCTCTGTTTATCCAGAAATGACGTCGCTTAGCCATCCGACTACCGGAATACCATAAAAACACAAAGAAAAATACAGAGCGAGGCTGTTGAGATCCAAAACTGCCTACAATGCTTCTACTAAGCCAGTCACCAGTTCACCGGTACTCAGTGAGGTGCTTTCGCAGCCCCTGATACCCGCTACTTCTGATTCGCAGGCCTCTACTGAGACCCATTTGGAGTCCAGTATGCCGCGAGATACTTCACATATGGAACCCGCGGATGTCTCTACCTTGGATGGGTCCGAAGCCGCTGAGCAGGCACTGGCTTCTGTGGGTGTATTCAGGCCTACAGACTTGCATATTAAACCGAATCCAACTTCAGTGCTAAGGCCTAAATCTCGAACTAAGTCTAAAAAACTGATGCCCAGGCCACATGTTCAGGTCCCTATGCCCAAAAAACAAATGATCAAAATGGCTGAAGATTTAATTACTCTAATCAGGGGTAGTCAACCCCCCCCCCCCAAGAGGCCTAGGATTGAATGTGACTATGAATCTTCTGAACAGGACTCTGTTTCTTCTGACTCTTCTAATGATCTGGATGTGTCCATACCTACTTATGAGGACTCTGATGCAGAGGATTCCATTCCCTCTGCTTCTGCACCTGAGGATTTCTCTTTTGGGGAAACTTTACATACCTTAAGGGAGCATTTCCACTGGGAAAGTCAGGATTTCTCTGAATCCAAAAAGAGGCTTAGGGATTTCCTCCTTCTTCATCAGCATAGGCCTTTGGCTGTACCTCCTGTACTAGATATTGTTGATGATGTGTTTTCGGAATCCAATATGGCCCCTGATTCCTTACCTCCAGTCCCTAGCAAACCAGGCAGGTACTACAGAGTTCCTGAGTCCCACAAATTTCTTTTCAAAAATCCTGTTGCGGACCCTGAAACCATTTCTCAGGGGCCCAAGGGCATTAAGGCTTCTACTGCAAAAAATCCTACCCCTTCTGATAGAGACTCCAGGGTGCTGGATAGGTGGGGTAAAAAGGTTTATACTTCTGCACAATCAGGGCTTTAAACTGTCAATTTCACATGCTAAAATATCAACAGCATATCATGGGACTGCTTAAACAGAAAATGATGTTGATTTCTGACTGTGTGGAGAATGAAGATTTGCAGGATTTATTGCATTCAGCTGAACAAGTTGGCAAACATACTTTGCAATGTGGTTTTGATTCTTTAGGGGCCTCTTGTAGGGCTGTTGTTACTGGGTCTGTACTTAGAAGGCATGCTTGGCTTAAGGAGCAATCTCTGCCTTATCATGTTAAAGCAAAACGTTTGGATGCTCCTTTACAGCAGAACTGCCTATTTGGCAATAAGGCTGAAGAAGTTCTAAAAAAGACAGAAGATAAAGCTAAATCTATGCAAACTGAAAGATGTCTTACAAGTGCAACCTCCTAGATTTAGTAGGCATTGGCCTACTAAGAGCTGGTCCTTTCCAGCTCATTCCAGAGCCACCAAGGTCAAACCCAGACATTCCAAAAGCACCAGGTTTCAGTCCCAAGGGACTTTCAAAACTAAGTAATAGGGTGCTTCCACTTCCAAATCTGGAAACAACAAGGCACCACCCTATGGTAAACAGTCTCGATGACTTCTCTTTGAAATTACCAAGCACTTGTCTCTTAGCCGCCCCTTTGAGGGGAAAACTGGTTCTTCAAGAAACTGGCAACTTATAACCCCGGACAAATGGGTTTTAAATATAGTGTCCCAGGTATACAGATTTCATTTCCACACACTGCCAACTCCAAACGGATGGCCAGACCTGCCCCCAAATCAGTGGGCAGAGGCTCAGAAACAAGTACTTTCCCTACTAAACATGGAGGCTATTCAACTAGTACCAGAAGAAGAAAAGGGACAAGGTTTTTATTCCAGACTTTTCCTGGTACCCAGAAAAGACAAATCATAGCGTCCAATTCTGGACCTGTCTACTCTAAACACCTTCCTGGACATTCCAAAATTCAAGATGCTGACTCTTCACCAGTTATTTTCTATGCTAGGCAAGGATGCCTGGTTGGCAACTCTTGACTTAAAAGAGGCTTATCTGCATATCCAAATCAGGGAATCTTGCAGAAGATTCCTACGCTTCAAAGCAGGCTGCATGCATTATCAGTTCTCTGCACTGCCCTTTGGCTTGTCTACTATGCCCAGGGTATTCATAAAGTGCCTGGCTCCAGTAATTGCATTTTGCAGGCAAAGAAATATTCAAATATATCTTTACCTGGACGTTTATCTAATTCAGGCAGAAAACCAGACCATTCTTGTAAAACATCTGGCATTTGTAAAAAGAGTTCTAACCTGTCTAGGGTACAGCATAAACGAAAAGAAATCTCAACTGGTACCCTCTCAAAAGACTACATTCCTGGGTGCAAGCTTGAATACAACTGCCCAGATGGCTTACTTTATGCCAGAAAAGCAGATTCATTTGGTGACTTACTTCAAACAGGTGGCCACAAAAACCCTGCTATCTGCAAGGCAAATACTGCAAGCCTTGGGATTCATGGCCGCCTGCATTCTTCTAATTCCATATGCAAGACTGCATATGAGGAAACTTCAGTGGTACTTAAAAAGTTTATGGAGTCAACATTGTCACAGCCTGGAAACTGATTCCTATCATATCTTGCCTGCGCCTAGAGTTCCTATGGTGGGCAGAGGCCTGCCACCAAAACAAGGGACTGCCATTCACACCACCCCCTGCTGTCCAAACCCTATCTACAGACACATCAGACTATGCATAGGGGGCTCATCTGGCAGGGAAGTGCATTCAGGGCAAATGGAGCCCAAAACAAATGCACCTTCATATCAGTCAAAAAGAAATACTAGCTGTACAGAAAGCACTGACAGCCTTCAAGGACTACCTTCATCCAGGACAATTACTGATATAGACGGACAACACCACGGTTATATGGTACATAAACAAGCAGGGGGGTACACATTCCTACCCCCTCTGCAGACTAGCCATGGCATTATGGAACACAGCCTTGAGCTACCAAGTACAACTACAAGCTCAATTCTTGCCAGGAAAAGCAGAATGTTCTGGTAGGTGAACTAAGCAGAAAACTCATGGACCCTCACGAATGGAAACTGGAACCATGGATTTTCAACATGTTGACATGCAAATGGGGGAGCCCAGACATAGATCTTTTTGCCTCACCCCAGAAATACCGGTTGGACGAATTTTGCACAAGAACTTATCACAAAAGAGCCTGGAAAGTGGATGCCCTGTCCTTCAGCTGGAAAAACCTATCAGTCTATGCCTTTCCCCTCTGCCTTTGCTCTCAAATGTTCTACTAAAAGTCAAACAGGACAAACCAAAAATGATTTTGATTGCTCCGGACTGGCTTCGCCAACACTGGTACCCACTCCTGCGCAGTGTGTCATACATTTCTCCATGGCACCTGCCTCAGACACCTTCCTTACTGTCTCAGCAGGAGAACCAAATTCTGCACCCTCAGCTCCAAACATTGAATCTTGCAGCTTGGCTAATCATTTAAATTCCCCCTTAGCATCCCTCAGCAAATTATTTTATTTATTATTTATTCCAGTTTGGTGACCGGGGAGGTCCACTGGGCTAAAAGCCCATTTTCAGTGGAGGCCCGGGGAGAAAAGCTCCATAATACAATGTTACATGACATAATAATCACACAATTACAAAAGATAAATTGATTTACATGCAAATTAAACATTGGATGATTATAGAAACAGTCCAGGAGGATGATAGGCAAATTGCATAGGGATGGGAGAAATTGTTAGTTACATTAGCAATGTAAGACAAATATGGAAGGTATGAAGGTTAGCCAGGTGAGAACGAAGAGGGGAGCTTGGCAGGTATAGAGTGAAGCGTGCAGTTACATTTTCGGTGAGTATGCAAGTAGGAGAGGAGTTTAGTTTTGAAGGAGTGTAGGTTGACACAGGTCCTCAGTGTGGAGGGAAGGGCATTCCATTTTTTAGCAAGGGAAAAGGAGAGTAAAAGTTGACCGGCTGGGTGTTTAGGTTTGTGGATAGCGATGAGGTTTTGGTTAGAAGATCTAAGGGGTCTGGGGGGGGTGTAAGGTTGGAGGATACTGGATAGTGTGGGGCAGAGGGTGGGTTGAAAGATTAATTTGTGGGCTGAGACAATTTGGAGGTAATCTAGTTGATTGGGGAGTTCAAGCCAATTTAGAGTTTGTAGGGATGTGCAGTGATGAGAGCGTGAAGTTGCCTTAGTGGCAAATTTGGAAATTTTATTGTAGCATACTTCCAGTTTAGAGGTTAAGGTAGAAGATAGATTTGTAAGCAGAGGGGCACCATATAGAAGAGATGGGAGGAGATATGTAGTGGCTAAGGTACGTCGGGTAGAGGGGGAGAGGAATTGACTATTTCTGTACAGTAGGCCGAGTTTTATATGGGTTTTCTTGATGTTAAGTTGGATATGGGTGTTGAATTTTAAGTGTTCATCGATTGTGACCCCTAGGAGCTTAGCGGAGGGAACGGTGTTAATGTTGGAGTTGTTAAGGCAAAAAATTTGAAATGGTGGAGAATTTTGAGTGGGTGAAAAGAAGAATCTTAGTTTTGTTAGCATTAAGTGAGAGGTGATTTTGATGCATCCAATTTTCAGTGCTTGCAAAGGCGGTTTGAGTTAGAGATTGGAGTTCTTTAAGGCTGGGGGCAGAGCAGATCAAAGTAGAGTCGTCTGCGTATTGGACAATTTTGGTATTGGGAATAGCTTTGTGGAAGCCATTAATGAAGATGTTAAATAACAGTGGGCCAAGTATGGAGCCTTGGGGAAATCCTGTGGGGGTAGGAAGGAAGCTGGAGGAGGCTTGGCCCCATTTCACGGCTTGGGACCTGTCAGAGAGGTAGCTGGAGAACCAGGATAGGCTTTTAGGGGAGATGTTAAGGTTGGATAGGTGGTTTAGTAGATGGGAGTGGGAGATGGTATCGAAAGCTTTGGATAGATATAAGAGAACAGATGAAACTAAGTTACCAGAGTCTCGAGCTGAAATGACAGAGTGTAAGAAGGAGAGAAGGGCTGTGTTAGTATTATGTCCAGGGTGGAAACCGTGTTGGGTAGGAGAGAGCAGCTGGTGTTTGATTATGAATTGCGTGAGTTGCAGGTGGATGCATTTTTCGAGGATTTTTGATTTAGGAGAGAGGATAGCTATGGGGCGGAAGTTAGAGAAGTTACAAGTTTTGCCACCTTTGTGGATTGGGAGAATAAAGGCAGAGCACCATAGTTTGGGTACATAAGATTCGAGAAGGGATCGATTTATCAGGATACTAATAGGGAAAGCAATACTGTCGGCGGCAATTTTTAAGAAGGAGGAGGGGATGTTGTCAGGGGCATTTGTGCAAGGTTTAAGTTTGGAGAAAAGTTTCTTTATAAAGTGGGTGGCTACAGGTTTAGTAGGGGGAGGGGATAGTGAGGATGTGGAGTCATGGGAAGAGGGGGGTGGGGGGTGATGTTGGGGAAGGTTTTGGTTAGCTCAGCAATAGAAGAGGTGAAGAAGGAGTTGAATAGATTGGCAATGTCTTGGTCAGATTTGCTAGTATCAGGGCAAGGGTTGTTTGTTGTGCCCGGTTTAAGAAGAGAGTTAATAGAATTCCAGAATTGTTTGGGGTTTTTTTGCATGATTTATTTGTAAGAGGTTGTAGTGAGACTTTTTATCTGATATGACATGTTTTTTGGCAAGGTTTCGTAATTGTTTATATTTAAGTAAGTATTCAGATTGTTTATGTTGGAGATATTTTTTCCAGGATGTGTCTTTGTTGCATAATTTTTTTGGTTTCTTTAGTAAGCCAGGGGGCGGTCTTGGCTTTGACTCTTTGAGTACAAATTGGAGCTAGGGAGTTCAGGATAGGAAGGAATACGGTGTTGAAGAAATCAACGGCTTCGTCCAGGGGTAGGGTTTTTAGTGGGTTCCAGTTAGTGAATTTGAGGGAGTCAGAGAAGGTGGAGGGATTAAAGTTGGTTAAGTTGTGAGTGTGTAACAGTTTGTGGGAGAAGGAGGAAGAAGTTGTTGTTCTATAGGTGAAGGCAGGGAGGTGGTCTCCTAGAGGGTCTGGAATAATGCCAGATGTTGAGGTTCGGTTTGGATGAGACACAAGGATCCAGTCTAGGATGGAGCCTGTGAGGTTAGTTTTGTTGGGCCTGGTGGTGTAGTTTATAAGTTGTGTGAAATTGAAAAGGTTGATAGATAAGGTGGGATTATGGTCACTGATTTTTTGCCAGTTAATATTTACATCTCCCATAATATAAGTTTCATGTTTAATATTTATGGAGGACCAAGAGAGGATGTCTTCCAAGGTAGTGGTGTTGTTTCCAGGAGGAATGTAAAGGGAGATGATGCAGATGCTTTTATGGTCATTTAATTTTAGGAGGCCAGCTACTAGTTCAGCATTATGAAAGGAAGGGATAGCATTTGGGAAAGGAGTGAGGGATAAGTGGTTAGAGTAGATTAGTGCTACACCACCACCTCTTTTATTTATGTGATCGGATCGGAGAGATTGAAAACCGGGGGGGAAGGAATTCATTGTTGGTTATGTGTGGTTTTAACCAGGTTTCAGAGATGGCTACAATATCTGGTGAATTATGGTTTAGCCAGGCATGGAAGAGGGTAATTGTATTAGTTAAGCTTTGGGCATTGATGGTGAGAAATTTGAGATCTTTACAATTTGGTTTGTTGTTGAAATTTTGGTTATTTGTTTGAGGCATGTTTGGTCCAGGGTTTGGATGAATGTCGCCTGCTAGGCAGAGGAAAGAGAGAAGGTGAGTAAGTTTGTTAGTTTTAGTATGTTTTATTTTGTTAGGGTAGGATGGTAGGGGGTGGCTTTAGGTTTGTAGAATTTATTTGGGACTTGGAAGAGTTTTAATGTTAATAAAGAGGGGGGTGAACTGGAGTTATAGAGGCAGAGATATTGTGGTAGTGATTAGTGGGGTATGGTGGTGGAGGTGGATATGGAGGGTTTAGGTGAAGGTTGGTATAGGAGGTGGAATGGTATAGTGGTAGAAGAATGAGGGCAAGGAGTAATGTAGGGGCAAGGATTGTAGTAGGAATTGAAGACATTGTAGAATGAGAGATTAGATTTAGATTAGTGGTGAAAGAGCAAAAAGGTTTGTATGTTAGAGTATGTAAGGCAGGTGGGTGGGAAGGAGTTTAGCTTGAAAGGTAAGGTTGGTGGAGGGGGAGGTGTATTTGGGAAAAGTGAGTGGAGTAATCTAGTGATGGGATTGGGTGATGTAAGTGGGAGGGGGTATGTGATGAGTAATAAATGTAGGACCACTGGGGGCGAGTGGGAATTGGGGGCAGGGTAGGGGAGCGGAGTGAGCCCGCAGGGCGAATGGAGCGGGATAGAGCAACAGGGCAGAAGAGTCCAGCTGAAAAAGTATCAGCCACTGCAGGTTGGAGCTGAGGTAAGTTGGAGGAAGTGCAGAAAAACAGGTGTAAGTGGGGATTGAGTAAATAGGGGAGAAGAGAAGACTATTGAGGTGAGGAAGTGGAGTAAAATAAGGGGAGGTTTGGCTTCTGAAGGGTTTAGAGGTGAGGTTGGAGTAAAAGATTTGAAAGGAGTAGGAGCAGGAGCAGGCAAGCGAGGAATAGTGCTGCCACCTAGTGGAGAAAGGAGGGAGAGTGATAGGGAGTAAAGAATAGGGCAAATGGACAGAGGCTCGAAGGTAGAAGGAAAAGCAAAAGGGCTATAGGGTACTTCTTCAGAGGGGTACAGAAAAGGGATTGGGGGCCATAGGCACCACTGAGAGGGGAGTTTATACGGTCTGTGGTAGGCTACTGTGTCACACTCACAGAGGGGCTGGCTAACAAATAAGGAAGCTTAGGTAGGTATAAGACTACATACATTTATTGAAAATTATTTCGTGATTCCAATCCGATGTTCCTTTTCAGGGGGGCCCAGTTTCATGGAAAGCAACCAGTTGAGCTTACTGAGCTTTTGCAGGAAATAGTCTGAATGTTCGGGAGGTAGAGCAGGACCTTCAGGGGTGGATTAATTTATTGAAAATTATTTAGTGATTCCAATCCGATGTTCCTTTTCAGGAGGGCCCAGTTTCATGGAAAGCGACCAGTTGAGCTTACTGAGCTTTTGCAGGAAATAGTCTGAATGTTCGGGAGGTAGAGCAGGACCTTCAGAGGTGGATTACAAGGGGTGAGTGGAGCAGCAGCACTGACCCAGTTGAGGGAGGCGAGGTGGTGTATCCTAGCCAGGAAATTAGGAAGACCTGTGATGGATGTCATTTTGGAGGTGAGAAGACAGAGTACTAGAAAATCTTATGCCAACAAATGGAAAAGATTCTGTGCCTGGAATCAGTCTCAAGGGATGAGCACAGCAGTGCCAAATTTACCTCAGATATTTTGCAATACTTAACTGAGATGCTTCACAAGGGTCTGTCTTTTTCTTCCATAAAAATCCATGCCTCAGCCATTTCAGCTCATTATAACACAGACCCCCCTTCTCTCATCCTCTTCTAAAGCAGTATCTCAGAGGGGTCAAAAACATGTGACCACACAGGAGAGCTCCAACCCCTGCCTGGGACCTTAACTTTGTATTAGAGAAACTCACTCTACCTCCTTTTGAGCCAGCTGCAACTGCAGACTTAAACTTTCTTTCCTGGAAAACAGCCTTCCTTTTAGCAATCACTTCAGCTAGAAGGATATCTGAATTGCAGGCCCTTATGGCAGTGGAGCCTTTCATCATCTTTCATGCGGACAGGGTGTCACTCTGGACCAATTCATTGTTCATGCCCAAGGTGGTATCCAATGAGGCTCTTAATCAGTCCATTCATTTGCCAACTTTCTTTCTCAGTTCAATAGAACAAGGGAGAGCGGATTCTGCATTCATTGGATGTACACAGACAACTTAGATTCTACTTGGACAGGACTAAATCTCAAAGAAAATCTGAACAACTGCTGGTAGCATTTGCTGCAGGGGCAGAGGGGAAGGCTATTTCAAAGCAGACTATTTCTAAATGGATAAGCCATTGTATTCATTTCTGTTATAAGCACCATGGAAAACCTATCCCCTAGGGGATCAGATCTCATTCCACCAGGGCTGCATCTACTTCAGCAGCCTTTCTCAGAGGTGTTCCTACCAGGGATATTCTAGAAGCTGCTACCTGGAGTTCAGTTCATACTTTCACCAAGCATTATCACTTACCAATCTTCTCTAAATGTAGAGCTGGCTTTGCCACTGCTGTTTTGCAGGGCCTTATAGCTATTCCTAATGCTGTACAAATCCATCCTCCCAACCTTAGCTTTGGGAATCTACCCAAATGTAATGACTGCAACAGTGAAACAAGATGTGCATAGTACAGTTGTGTACACTTACCATAAATGTAGATGTTCAAGTGTATTCACTGTTGCAGTCCTGGTTACCCTCGATCCAGCCCCCTGTTTTTCTTTTACTATACCTCTTCTTTCTTTTACTATGCTTAAAAGCCTTTTTGGTGTATTTGTTTTTGTTTGGAGGTATATTTTTGTGTTTCTAATTTTATATATATATATATATATATATATATATATGTATATATATATATATATATATATATATATATATATATGTATTTTGCTCCCCATTTGGGGGGGGCACCTGATATCTGGGGCAAGAAAAACTGATGAAATGGCATCTGCTGCATGTTTTATACCCCTGACGACCTGATGTCATGGAAGAAGGGACAGCAACCGAAGCAGGACCCAAGACTTTGTTAATCAGGCCGACTGAGGGCAACCTGCCAGCAGATTACCCAAATGTAATGACTGCAACAGTGAATATACTCGACCATCTACATTTATGGTAAGTGTACACAACTGTACTTTCCTTGCTGTCATTTTTGTGCCTTGTTCAACGCCAGAACTATTCATTGTCAGACTAGTTTTGTCACTAAATTCTTTCGCTATCGTTCTCCATATTCCAAAATGGCTTCGATAAGCCATCCAACTACCGATCTTCTGAAAAAACGTAAGGATAAAGAGAGAGGCAGGCCGAATAGGTCTAAAACTTCCGACAACGCTTCCGTTAAGCTAGCCACCAGTCTGCCGGTACTCAATGAAGCGCTTTTGCAGCCCCTGATACCCGCTTATACAGATTTGCAGGCCTCTACTGACACCCATTCGGAGTCTGGTATGCTGCGAGATGCTTCTTCAACTATGGAACCTGCGGTTGTCTCTACCTTGGATGGGTCCGGAGCTGCTATGCAGGCACTGGCTTCTGAGGGTGTATTCAGGCCTTCCGATTTTCATATTAAACAGACAACTTCATTTCAAACCAAAAATCCCAATTTCTCAGGCCCAGAGTTTGCACTACGCCTAGGAAACCAACGACCAAAGTGCATTCTCAGGCCCACTTGCCTCAGAAACAAATGCTTAGAATGGCTGAAGATCTTATTACTTTAATTAAGGGAAGCCAGCCTTCCCCCTCAAAAAGACCAAGAACTGATTTTCCTTCTGATTCTTCAGATCATGAGTCTGTTGACTCTGATCCTTCTGATTACCAGGACATACCCTTATCTATGAGGATTCTGATGCAGAGGATTCCATTCCCTCTGCTTCCCCACCAGAAGATTTTTCTTTTGGTGAAACCCTGCATATGCCCTTAGAGAGCATTTCCGCTGAGAGTGCCAGGACTACCCACAGTCCAAAAAGAGACTCAGGGAATTTTTAAACTTGCCTCACCACAGGCCTCTAGCTACCCCTCCTGTTCTGGAAATTGTAGATGATGTCTTCTTGGAATCCAGCCTTACCCCTGATACTTTGCTTCCAGCTCCCAGAAAACCTGACAGGTACTACAGTGTACCTGACTCTCACAAATTCCCCTTTAAGAATCCTACAGCGGATCCAGAGACCATTTCCCAGGGTCCTAAAGGCATTAAGGCTACAACAGTCAAAAGCCCTACCCCTTCGGACAGGGACTCTAGGGCTTTAGACAGATGGGGTAAGAAGGAATACACCTCTGCTACTCTTGCCATCAGTACTTTAAATTGCCAGTTTCATACATTAAAAGTATCAGCAACATATTATAGAGCTAATTAAAGAGAAAATGATGTTGATTCCTGATTATGCAGAACATAAAGATTTACAAGAGTTGATGCATTTTGCTAACCAAGTTGGAAAACATACTTTGCAATGTGGTTTTGATGCCTTAGAAGCATCTTGCAGGGCTGCTGTCACTGGGTCTGTTCTTTGAAGGCATGCTTGGCTTAAGGAATAAATCTTCCCAAACCACGTCAAAGCAAAATTACTAAATGCACCATTAAACCAAGAACGCCTGTTTGGCAATAAAGCAGACGTCGTCCTCAAAAAGATGGAGGAAAAAGCTAAATCTATGCAAACTGTTAAAGATTTCCTACAGGTACAGCCACCTAGATTCAGTAGGCACTGGCCTTCAAAAAAACTGGTCCTTTCCAGTCCCTCCCAGACCTTCTCAGTCCAAAGCCAGTGGCAGCAGAACACCAAGATTACAGTCTCAGGGCATGCACAGATCTAAGCAATAGAGTGCTCCCACCTCTAAAACAGTAGTAGTAAGCCACCATGTCATGGTAAAATCTCGCAATGACTTATCCTTAACTCATCCAAGCCTTGATTAAGTACTTGCACCCTTAGGAGGAAAACTTGGCTTGCATGCAAAAAACTGGGAGTACATCACCCGGGACAGATGTGTCTTGAACATTGTATCCCAGGGATACAGTTTCTACTTCCACTCACTGCCAACCCTGAGCAGATGGCCAGACCTCCCCCCAAACCAGTGGGCAGAGGCCCAAAAGCAAGTACTTTCTCTTTTCAGTATGAAGGCTATTCAACCTGTCCCAGTAGAGCAAAGGGGACAAGGTTTTTACTCCAGACTGTTTCTGGTACCCAGAAAAGAAAACTCTTGGAGCCCTATCCTGGATCTGTCTATTCTCAACACCTTCCTGGTGGTTCCAAGACTCAAAATGATTACTCTCCCAACAGCTGCTTCCTATGCTAGCCAAGGACTCCTGGCTAGCCACTTTAGACTTAAAAGAAGCTTATCTGCACATCCCCATAAGGGAAATTTGCAGGAAATATCTACATTTCAGAGCACGCTCTATGCACTATCAATTCTCTGCACTTGCCTTTGGCTTATCTACTGCGCCCAGGGTATTCACAAAATGCCTGGCTCCAGCCATTGCATATTGCAGGCAGAGGAAAATTCAAATTTACCCATACTTGGACGATTGCCTGATTCAGGAGGACAGTCAGGAATACTCCAGCACCTGACATTTGTAAAGAGACTTTTAACTTCACTGGGGTACACTATCAATGAAAATAAATCACATCTGGTACCCAGCCTACAGATTGTATTCTTGGGAGCAAGCTTGAACACTACTTTCTAGGTGGCATTCCTCACTCCAGAAAAACAAATTTATTTGACAAACTACTTCAATCTACTGGCCACCAAAACCCAGCTATCTGCAAGAAAAATACTGCAAGCCCTAGGGTTCATGGCCTCTTGCATTCTACTAATTCCATATGCAAGAATGCTTATGGAAACTTCAGTGGTACTTCAAAAGTCTCTGGTGCCAACATTCTCAGGACCTGGAAACAATGATTCCTATCATTCCTTGCCTAAGGGCAGAGTTCCTTTGGTGGGCAGAAGCCTGCTACCACAACAAAGGACTCCCTTTCACTCAACCCCCTGCTGCCCAAACCGTAACAACAGACGCATCAGACTATGCATGGGGGCTCACATGGTAGGACAGTGCATTCAAGGCAAATGGAGCCCAAAGCAAATGCACCTGCATATCAATCAAAAAGAAATGTTAGCTGTACAGAATGCTCTGACAGCCTTCACATGCCTTATTCTTCCAGGGCAACTATTGATAAAGACAGACAACACCACAGTTATGTGGTACATAAGCAGGGGAGAACCCATTCCTACCCACTCTGCAGGTTAGCCATGGCTCTGTGGAACACAGCCTTGAGCAATCAAGTCCACCTGCAAGCTCAATTCCTGCCAGGCAAACTAAATTCACTGGCAGACGACTTAAGCAGAAATCTAATGGACCCACACTAATGGATACTGGAACCCAAATCATTCGAGCTTTTGATCCAAAGGTGGGGGGGCACCAGAGGTGGACCTCTTTGCTTCCCCTCAGAAATATCAATTGAGCAAATATTGCACCAGAACTCCCTACAGCCACGCATGGAAAGTGGATGCCCTGTCCTTTACATGGGAAAACTTCTCAATCTATACCTTTATCCCTTCTGCCCCTCCTCTTGAAGGTTCTACTAAAGATCAATTAGGACAAGCCAAGGACAATCCTGATTGCACCAGACTGGCCATGTCAGCACTGGTACCCACTTTTGCGCAGTCTGACAGTATTGCCACCATGGCATCTGCCTCAGACCCCCTCCCCGCTGTCCCAGCAGGAGGGCCAGATTTTGCATCCTCAGCTACAAACCCTGAACCTAGCAGCCTGGCTCATCCCCTGAACTCATCACCAGCAACTCTCAGTAAACAGGTGCTGGATGTCATCCTTGAGGCAAGGAGGCCTAGTACTAGAAAATCCTATTCAGAAAAGTGGAAAAGATACTGTTCTTGTAGCCAGTCTCAAGGAAAGGACACAACAGTGCCCAGCTTACCTCATATACTTGATTACTTAACAGAAATGCTCCACAGAGGCCTACCCTTCTCTTCAATTAAGATTCATGCTTCTGCCATCTCAGCTCATTATAATACTGAGCCACCCCTCTTCTCTCATCCTCTGGTCAAACAATTCCTGAGAGGAGCCAAAAATTTAAGACCCCCCAGGAGAGCTCCCACTCCAGCCTGGGACCTTAACTTTGTATTGGAAAAACTCATGCTTCCACCCTTTGAACCTGCTGCTTCAGCAGAGTTAAAATTCCTCTCCTGGAAAACAGCTTTACTTCTAGCCATCACTTCAGCAAGAAGAGTGTCTGAATTGCAGGCCCTTATGGCCGTGAAACCCTTCATTATCTTCCATGCAGACAGGGTTTCCCTCAGGACTAACCTATCATTTATGCCCAAGATGGTATCTAGTGTGGCTTTAAACCAATCCATTCATTTGCCAACCTTTTTCCCTAATCCTCAGAATAAAGGGGAAAGGATCCTGCACTCCCTGGACATGCACAGGCAGCTTAGGTTCTATCTGGACAGGACTAAACCTTTCAGAAAATTTGACCAGCTTTCAGTCAGTTTTGCTACAGGGGCAGAGGGCAAGGCCATTTCAAAGCAAACCGTTTGTAAATGGATAGCACACTGCATCCATTTCTGCTACAAACACCATGGGAAATCTACCCCACAGGAGATCAGAACACATTCCACTAGGGCTACATCAACCTCTACAGCATTTCTCAGGGGAGTCCCTACCAGGGACATCCTGGAAGCTGCAACCTGTAGCTCTGTACACACACCACCAAGCATTACCACTTATCTCTTTTTTAAATCCAGAGCTGGATTTTCCACAGCAGTCTTACAGGGCCTTCTTGCCAGCCCTAATGCTTCTTGACTGCCTCCACCCATCCTCGGCTTTGGGAATTGACCCAAATGGGATGACTGCAACAGTGAAACACGAAGAACATAGTACAGTTGTGTACACTTACCATAAGTTCGAGTGTATTCACTGTTGCAGTCCTGGTTACCCTCCCTCCAGCCCCCTGACTTCTCTATACTTCTACCTATTCTTTTTTGTTTGGCCATATCTTATAACATTGCTATTTACTTTCTACTGGGGGTGTTCCACACCATGTAATTACTTCCTATTGTGGGGGTTCCTGACAGCTGGGGCAAGAAAAACTGATGTAATGGCATTGGCTGCATGTTTTATACCCCTGACTACCTGATGTCATGGAAGAGGCAACAGCATCCGATGCAGAAATCCCATGACTCTGGTATTCAGGCCGACTGAGGGCTATCTGCAGGCAGATAACCCAAATGTGATGACTACAACAGTGAATACACTCGAACATCTACATCTATGGTAAGTGTACACAACTGTACTTTTTCTTCAGTTTGCTGGTTCACTCTTTTGTTGACTGCACTTTATTTTTATTTCCTCCTTAGCATGCTCTGTCTTCAAAAATATGTTAAATTCTCCAGAAAGAATATTCTGAAGACAGCTGGAATACAGCATCCCGAGTCTCACACCTCTCTTGCGATATTCACTGACTGTTGGGATTTACTTGCTTCTCTTCTGCCTCGTTAACCATGAATAATCATTTTCCATAAATACTCAGTTGCCTCCAATTGTTGATACTTTTTGTTTCTGCCACTTAAGGAGCATCTCTCTCAGCTGGTATGATTGCATATTTACTAATGTAGGTCTTGGTGGTTTCTCATGGCCAGATTTGGAGCATGCAAACAGTTTTCCCTTTGAATTAACAAATACTGCTGTGGAACACCAGTCCAATTGCTTTTATTAAATGAATGTACTCTGTTTCTTCCAGTTTCACTGGTTTTGCAGAAAGTCTAAGGTTTTCTCTGTATATTCTCTTCTAACTGTATTATTTTTAGAAACTGCTCTTCTTGAGAAATTTTTTTGCTGTGCCTGACTTTTCTTTTCAGACTCTGATTTTTGCATTTTATTTGTTCAACTAATAGCTAGTTAAAGCCTCTTCTATTGTTCCATGCTTTTTTAATGAATTGACAAATTCCTTCAGTGTTTCATTTATTTTAAATACCTCGGTGTATATTGGAGTTACTTACTGGAAGCCAAGACTGGAAACTGAAAATTGAACTGCTTTTCACTAAACAGCTTCAGGATTCTCTCCAGCCAGAGTTTTCTCCTTTTGTGATTGACTTTCTCTCAAGTTCTCCAAATGTCTTTTGTGCTTTCATCCAGGCAGTGCAGTTGCTAGCAATTCAATTAATTTTACCTAAACTGGCAGTTTCTCTGGACATTTTTACATTTTTTGTTTTCATACTGGAATAGTTCATATTAATTTGTTAATCAATGTGCAGTCCTCTTGGAAATTCCTATCGCCTCTTCTTTATGGTTATTGTCCCAGTATGTATTGCACTCAGAGCAGTATTTTACTTTTTGCTTGGTTTGCGTTGACATAACACATCAAACACCCATCCTTTGCACTTCACTTTTCCCTAGTGTGACTCATTTTCATACTAACATTTCTTTTCTTATTTGGTTAGGTGGTATTGCTTTATCTACTTTAAACTTTTGACCTTGTATGTAATCTGTTTCCTCTTTAAACACAAAGTGGGCTTGTAAGTCTTTCTTTACAGTAGACATTTACTACGGTCTTCCTTTCTTTCTTACTTCTCAAAGAATTTGCAGCTCCAGATAATTGAGTGTAATGTTGAAAGAATTTGATTTCTCCTGTGATCATAGGCAACTGTGGAATTGCTCATATATGTTTGCAGTATTTAGTTAAGACTTCAAAGTCTTCCCCAAGCAAATTGTATTGGTGATCTAGTAGATGCAAGTGACTTCATATATTTACTTTTGTTGTGTCAACAACATTTTTATGGTCTTGATAGCATATTGCACAAGCCTTTCTTAAATATGATGTGGAGGGTTGTGGAGTTCTCATGTGTTTTTGCCTCTGAGGTCTGCTTTGTTTGGGTTTGTTTTTGTTGAAACCCTCTGCATATGTGGGTGTGTGCTGTGCAGTTGTGGATGGTATCTGAGGTGTAGTGATTGTGTTGACAACCTTCAGAGTGCCAGATATACTAGCTTGTGAGGGAGAGAGGATAGCCTGTAGCTTTTTTATGTAATTGCATCTCTCACAAATTGTGTTCCTAGGTGGTAGTAGTAGATGGTTGTCCGTGTACGAAGCAGTTGCTACACAGGAGTTCCAGATGGTCACAGTGCAATCCATACTTCCTTTCCTGAGGAAAGGGGGATGGATATGCTGTATGGACCTTCAGGATGACTATTATATGAAAGTTGCAAAACAGTACAGAAGCCGCCTTTTTTTTTCCAGCTGGAGTCATTCACCATCAGTTCAGGGCTCTGCCTTTTGATCTTAACACCGTCCCACTGGTGTGCAAGTGTATGGCAGTGGTCACAGCATATTTCTGGCTGAGAGGATTGGTAGTGTTCCCATATTTAGAAGACTGACTCCTCACAGGAAGAAGTTTGCTTTATTTGTGTTGCTTCTTGGAAATTTCCATGAATTACAAGTCTAACGTTCAGCCTTTTCAATTATTGGTTTTCATAGGTTGCCTAAACACAGTATCACAGACTGCAAAACTACCACTATAAAGGCTGACTTCCTTTTGCCTGCAAGCAAAATGTCATCACTACTACAAATCCACCAGCATCTCTAATTCTTTGCTTACTGGGCTCCATGACAGCTTCAATATCTCTCTCTTTTATTTATTTATTGATATTTCATTACCGGGAAAGTCTGACTGGGTAGAAGCCCATTTTCAGTGGATGCCTGGGGAGAAAAGCTCCAAATTATTACAAAATATTTTAAGAACAATGTTACAATTTTCAAAATGAAAACAAAAACAGATGCAGTTTAAATAATTATAGCAAATTAGACATAATATAAAATATTTGTAAAGAATACAAGTTTTATGACAATCCTTTAATATTTAGAGAAATTTTAGACTGCTGGTAGAGAAATTAAAGGTAAGCTAGTCTAATACAAACATGAACTGCAATATGCAGTGAGGAAAAACAGACTTATGTTATATTTAGAGAGAAAGGGAAGAGAATTTGATAGAAGTAAGGAAGTGAAGAAGGGAGAGTAAGGAGGCATAAGGAGTGAAAGGGTATTTGTTCACATTTAGAGATATAGTTTTCCCTGGTTTTGAGCAAGAACAAAGCCAGATTTTAGCTAGGAAGTCTTTCAGAGTGGTTTTAAAAGATGGGAGGGGGGGGGGGTGTTGACCTGATGGATAATGGTAAAGAGTTCCAGGCTTTATCGGCCTTGTACAAGTACAGACAATGCCCAGCAGATTTAATAGGTTTGTAGGCAGACAGGAGTTTTTGGTCACTGGATCACAATGACCGACTGGGAACATAGTTGTGTAAAATGTTTTTTAGTGCTGGACAGACAGGTGGATGCTGGATAATTTTGTAGGTGGTAAGAAGCGGTGTATACTTTAGTTGATGAGGCAGTTCTAACCAATTTTGGCTTGTAGAACCTTCATATAAGATTCTTCAAGAGAGCTCTATAGTGGACCTTTTTGGTCGAGTGGTCCCTGCTAATACATCCTCTACAACCCCCAGTCTGGTTGTCCTCCCTCTGTTGGCACCACATTTCTTGGTGGATAACTTCTCCTCTGGAATTGCAAGAATGTCCAGTTGTCATCCTCCTTTCTTTGACCACAATGACTTCAGATGCCTCTCTGTTAGGTGGGGGAGATCATTTCAAGGGGAGAACAGTTCAAGGAACACGGACCAGTGAAGAGGCCATTCTTCACATCAGTGCTCTGAAGATGAGGGCAATCCTACTATTGCAGGCACTTCGTGGCATCCTTCCCCATGGTGAGGTTTCCATCCAGGTAGACACTTCTGTGGTCTGGTACATTAGCAAATGGGGGGTCCTATTCTTATCTGCTATGTTAAGGGGCCATGAGAATATGACGGCAGATAGTATCTTCACAGTGCTTTCTCATAGTAATTATTTAACTAGCGAATGAGTTGAGTCAAGGATTTCACATCCCTCACTAGTGGTCTCTCAATGACACAGTGACAGTGGAAATTTTCATCTGCTGTGGCCAAGCCTGTCTGTCAGCTTTTTTGGATCTCCCAGCAATTCCAAGTACAGCAGTTATTTTTCCTTCATCTCTTAACAGGGTCAGTCATCAAGGGATGATCTAGTCCACATTTGGCCAACAGGTGTCTTTCATGCTTACCCTCTGTGCTATCTGATACCAAAATTCCTACAGACTGTTTACACTTACAAGACAACGGTAATTCTCATTGTCCCTTTCTGGCCCAAACAAGTTTGGTTCCCTCACCTACGGACTTATCTTCTGCAACCTCCATGGGTCATGGATCTCCAGTAAGATCTCTTGTCTCCATGAGGAGAGCTTCACTCAGACATCAAGTACCTCAAATTGACTGCAGTTCCAATGATAACTAAGGCCTCTTCAGTACCTTTTAGAGTGATGCATCTTTTGACTGCCGCACAGAAACCTTCCACCTGAAAAAAATATATAACGTACAACAGCAAATAGCATGCATTCTCTGTTCTGGCATTGCAGAACAATCCCCCCAGGTCTGGACTTCTGGGCAGTTTTTATTTTTAGTTACAATGCAAGTTAATCTGCAATTAAAGTCCAATTAGCAGTTTACAATGTTCGTATGGGATCAGATGCGTCACCCATAGCATCTCAGAAAGTTTTTAAAGCTTTCCTAAAGGGTACTGTTCTGCTAAGGCCCCCATCAAAGAACTGGCTCCTGTCTGGGATATAACCTTGGTGTTGCAAGCTGTCACGCAGCCTTCCCTTGAACCTGCCGCTTTTATCACTTGAAAGTTTCTTTCTTGGTAAATTTTATTTCTGGTTGCTGTTACTTTGGCCAGGAGAGTTCCTGAACTATAAGCTTTGTCCTGTTGTTCCATAAGGGCAGTGTTTCTTTCAAACCCAAACATAACTTTGTACCTAAGGTAGCCATGGAGTCCACCTTGAACCAAATTATACATTTGTCATTTTCCCTAATTATTCTAACAAAGATGAATACACTGTACATACCTTAGATGTACATTATCAGCTCTGATTTTACTTACACTGCACATAACTTTTTCAAACAAATGACTAGTTATTTGTAACCTTTTCTCAGGCCAGATTGAGAATCCAAAGTCATCTTGTCTAGATGGCTTTCAGACGTTTCCTTTGTTTATAATTTAAAGGGACTTTTTCTTCAACCAAACCAAAGGCACACACTCTGCCAGATCTGTTTCCACAGCAAGATAATTTTTCAGACAGTCATTGTTCGATGATATCTGTGCTGCAGTAAGTTGGTCTACCATATGTACCTTTACCAAATATTACGACCTGGATCTGATTTCCACATCCAGAGCAGCCTATAGTTCCATCATACTTGAAGGTATCCTGCTGTAATGTGACACAGGGATCTTGGTGGCTGGAGAGACTGTCCCAACTGTTGAAAGTTGTGTCAGTCTAAGGAGGTGTTGTTAATATAAGGCATTATGTGAGACAGGAGCAAGAATGAGCACTGGAAAAGATCTGAAGATATTAATGGTTTGGATCCACCTTTGAGTGAATAACCCAACTGTTGAAACAGACTGAGTGGGGTAACAAGGATCTAGCAATGTGTTAAGTGCATAACTTTCATTGTCCTTCCATGTTATTGTTGCAGTATTCCTTACGTAGGGGATCTCCTGCCAAGGACAGGCCATCGTCTAGCCAGTATACAAATGCACCATATGTGACGCACAAGTCATAGGGCATAAAGGATAAGGTATGGATGCACACACTTAAGACTTCTTTGTCCAAATGCCATCATTGAACATTAGTCTGAATGCCTTTCTTCTGTATTGGTTCCCAAGACTTTTTTTTTCAGATAAATAGCCTGTTGGGGTTTCTTCTTATCTTCTTTTTCTTTATTATTGATTGGTTTTATGTCATTCAGAAAGGGAAAATATCAGTGTGGGTGGCAGATATCACGTCAGTCGCCCTGCTAGACGGGTCCAGGGAAGTAAATAGTGTGGGAAGAAATAGCCAGGGAATTATTATGGCTAGGCTTGTATAGGCCCTAGGGCTGATAGCCTAGTACCAACCTATGAACCTATATCACGACAGTCGCCCTGCTAGACAGGGGTCCAGGGAAGTAAATAGTGTGGGAAGAAATAGCCAGGGAATTGTTATGGCTAGGCTTGTATAGGCCCTAGGGCTGATAGCCTAGTACCAACCTATGAACCTAAGATTCCCTATAAAGACCATCACGACCAGTGCCTCCTTTGTTTGGGTGCTTTTCACAATCATATGCAGTGTTCTGTCTGCCAAGCTTTTGCCCCTAAGACCCTCCATAGTTGTCTCTCCTCCTTATCTGTTTACCTAGAAAACCAGTGTTTTAGGCTGTTGGCTCAAGATGCTATGGCAGAGACTTCCCATCCTGAGGATCAGCCGCCTGCCATCAAAAAAGGCCAGAAAATTTAGGCCTGATACAGCTGCTCTGCAGCCTCCCCCAGACATCTCTCTTGAGGCTAGTGAAAGCCCAGATGATCTTCCCACAGATTCCTGTGCCACGACCCTTTTGGAGGCCAGCTGCTACTTGCACATCCTGAGAGACTTTACAGATGTCTGCTCCAAGTGCTGAAGGGGAACCTTGGCTGATTATATCCAAGAGACTAACACAGATTTTAGTGAGGGAGGATATCCTCACTGCTCTTATTGAGTGTTGCCAAGGGTCTGGCCATCCTAGGGTCTTTCATGAGTATATCCCACAGAAAAACCACCTCCAAACCAAATTCTTTTTCACCAGCTTACTATAGCCCATAAAACCCTTTACCAACCCACCAACACTCCAGTACTCACTAGCATTATCACCACTTACAACAATCTTAAGACTTTACGCTACTCAAACAAAATACTTATCAATACTTGCAAAACCAACAACTTGGCAGGAGACTCCCTCTTCTCTAATGCTGTTGGAAAGCACTGGAATCTTTTACCCACTGAACTAATTTCTCTGTCTTCATTAACTCTTTTTAAACAGAAGCTAAAACTATTCCTCCATACCCACTGGTTATACCCCTGTACTAACCCTGACTAACTTTCCTCCCTCACACTAATGCAGTCTCCTCACCTTTACAAACATACCCTTAAGAAACCAAAGACTATGTCATGACAACAAAAATATATGTAAATAGTAACATCTTTTTGTATATTTACCATTTACTGCTTGAGTTATGCTTATTATGAGTACTGTACTTTATATTACCAACAGATGTTAAGTTTGAATGTTGTAACTTTTATATTGTTTATCATGTTTGTCTTGGAGCTTATCTCTCCTTTCTTTTTTGTATCTATCTTGGAGCTTTTCTCCCCGGGCCTTTACTGAAAATGGACATATATCCAGTTAGACTAGCCCGGTCAACAAATGTAAAATAAATAAAATAAAAAGAAACAGAAAGCCAAGCATCTTTCCACGATAGTTAAAGATCCCCAACATTGTCAGAATTTTACTCCGAGATTATTTAATGCTTTAATGGCTTTAAAGACTCCTCAGGAAGCATCTGTGCCTCTCCCCTCCCCCAGTCTTCTACTCCTCTTAAAAGAGATTCCCTTGATGAGGATCAGGACTCTGGAGAAAGTCTCCTTAGCTTACTCTTCCCAAACTAGTCCTAAGGCGAACTCGGGGAGGACAGAAACCTCCCGTGGAGTAGAAGGGCAAAAGCTCACAATCTTGATTTGGATACTTTCTCAGCAGCTTCTATGGCTCCTGATTTGCAGCCCCCAGCTCCCAAGAAACCTAACAGATTTTGCAAGGTGCCTGATGAATGTAAATTCTTGTATAAATGCCCTTCTGCTGATCATTCTGCAGTGTCTGTCTATTCAGACAAACCCATCAACCTTTTGACCTCTACCAAGCTGCTTCCCTCAGACAAGGATATTAGGGCCATGGAGAGGCTAGGGAAGAAGGTTTATACTGCAGCCACCTTATCCTTTAGGGACATAAACTACCAGACTAATATGAGTAGGTATGCTTTTGCCCTCCCTTCTCAGGTCTCTCTGATTCTGAGAGGAAGGTTTCTGCCCTTTCCTTGTTGGGTTCCACATCTCAAGTTGCCCGTCATTTTATTAAGTGCAGTTATGATGCTGCTGATGCTTCCTGCAGGGCTGCTGCATTTGGTTCTATCATGAAGCATTACTTATGGCTTCATCTACAGGTTTTGCCTGATGACAATAAGCCAAAATGGTTGGATGCTCCTTTGGATAATAATCTTTTGGATGCTGCTGAATTTTATAAGTCCCTCCAGGACAAAGGCAAAGCTTTGCAGGAGTTGAAACATATTTTTGTTTCTCCTGTTCCAAAGTTTCAGAGGAATTACCCTTCCAAACCTACTTTTATTTATAGGCTTTCTTTATAGGGTTCTGGACGTGTGCCTCCTGCTAAGTCTACTCAAACAACTACTTTCCAGAAACTTGCCTTACAGGACAAGCCAGATTCTATTTGAAAGTTTGCTTCTCCTGTTCCTCAGCAAGGTCCCTTTTTCACTTTGTCTTTCCCTTGTCCCTGTCAAACTATACGAAAATCACAGCAGCGATTGTCTTATCATCTGCCAGGGGGATTTCATGGTTTGGAAATCCCTTCCTCCCTTTGTGGGCATCCCTCAACCTCTTCAGGAACAGCTTCCTTTTTTTCCAAGAGGTGCTTCATTCTGTTGTGGTCCTCGGCACCATTCAAGCTGTACCCCTGGCCAAGGTGGAGAGGATGCTTTTACTCCAGAATATTTGTGGTTTCCAGGAAGGAGGACACTGTGAGACCAATTTTCGACCTTTCCCAGCTCAAGACCTTTCACAAGATTCCTTCCTTTCTGCTGTTGTCTCTTCAAACCTTATTTCCTCCTCTACTTCCCCAGTTCTTTCTGGTCTCTCTGGATCTCAAGCAAGGAAGCTGATCTTCATACCCACAACCATCCACTTTTCAGCAAGTGTTTACATTCTCTGTTTCTTTAAATTTCAGTTCTTTGTTTTGCAATTCATCAAGTTGCTCTCAACTCAGGCATGCCTTCCCAAGCTCTTTACAGATAACTCAGTCGGGATGGGGGAGGCTCCTCCGGTTCTCTCAAGGTTGAAGGTCTCCTGCCTCTGCATCAGAAGTCAGACCACATCAGCATAAAGGAGGTGAGGGCCCTGTTTCTGGTCCTTCAGGCTTTTCATTCCCTTTTTCATCCCAGGTCCTTTACATTTTTATGGGCAGCACTACTGTGATGTGGTACTTCAAAATCAATGGAGTACAAGGTCTTATCATCATTTCAAGTTAGCTGTTCAGATATAGGATCTGACTGACCAGTATCAAGTGATTCTGCAGGTAGTTTGCATTCCCATGGGGCATAATCTAGTAGTAGACTCTTTGACCAGATCCAGCACACAAGTTTACAAATGGATGCTTCACAGAGATGTGTTCCTGGGCATTGCCCATTCATGGGGTATTCCTTAGGTAGATCTTTTTCCCTTCCCTCTGAACAGAGAACTTCCTCTCTTCTATTCCAGAGTCCCAAGTCCTCTAGCTTGGAAAGTGGAAGCCCTGTCTTTTCCTGGGAAGTGGATGTTTCTGTATGCCTCCCTCCCTGGCTTTCAGGGGTCTTGCACAAGATCAGGCAAGACTCCTCCAAAATCTTGCAAGTGACTTCCTTTTGGCCCAGACAGCATTGCTCCCCCCTTCTTTCTGACCTGGCTAGTGCAGTCACCACAAGTTACCTGACTGAGTGGACCTTCTCACAGAACACAAGGGGTCTCTTACTCATTCCCACTTGTCCAGTCTTCAACTGACGCTGTGGGTGACAAGGTTTTGATCCCTTTTAGGCACCTGTTTTCTGAGGATGTGCTTTGGGTCCTGCAGGAGGCCTGGAAACGGACTACCAGGAAGTCATATTTATCCAAGTGGAAGAAATTTTCTGTCTGGTGCTTCTCTCGAAACCAGAATTCTTTACCTGTGCAGCTTCCTATTTTTCTCTCTTATTTGTGTGCCATGCTCTATGTTGGGTTGGCATATTCTTCAGTTAAAGCTCACCTGTTGGCAATTTCTGCTTGGCTGCCCTTAGCTCCTCCTCTGGCCTCTAGATTTGAGGTCAAATAATTTCTTAAAGGCATCCTTCATAGCAGACCTCCCAAGAAGCCTATTTCTCCTTCCTGGAACATCGGTCAGGCTCTTATGGCTGCCTCTTCATACTGTTCCTTCTTTTATGCCCAAGGTGGTCAGTGAATTATCTCTTAATCAGTCTGTTAATTTACCTTCATTTATTTGATTTTCCATAGTCTGCCAGTGAAAAGGTTCTTCACACCCTTGATTTGCATAGACATTTCAGATATTATTTAGATAAAACTAATGATATTCAAAAATCTGAGCAACTTTTGTCTCCTTTCATCTCACGTCTTTGGGTTTGGCTGTTTCTAAGCAAGCCATCTCATCCTGGATTTCTAAGGTCATTTCATTTTGTTATTCTATTCATGATATCCTGGATTTCTAAGGCCATTTCATTTTGTTATTCTATTCATGATATCCTGGATTTCTAAGGCCATTTCTTTTTGTTATTCTATTCATGATATCCTGGATTTCTAAGGCCATTTCATTTTGTTATTCTATTCATGATATCCTGGATTTCTAAGGCCATTTAATTTTGTTATTCTATTCATGATATCCTGGATTTCTAAGGCCATTTCTTTTTGTTATTCTATTCATGATATCCTGGATTTCTAAGGCCATTTATTTTTGTTATTCTTTTCTTGGTAAATTTAAATGTCTTTCCTTATCAGTAAAGGCTCATTCTACCAGAGCTGCTACTGCTTCTGTTGCTTTTTTTTTTTCAAGGGACTGGATACTAAATCCGTCCTTGAGGCTGCTACTTGTCTTCTTTCCATACTTTCACTAAGCACTTCAAATTGGATATTATTTCCGGGACTAGCGCTGGCTTTGCTAATGCTATCCTGAATGGGTTTCTAGAGGGCTCTTCAGTGCCATCTTCCTTCCAAGTTTCCTTTTGAGCTTTTGTACTCTTTCTTATATAAGGAATACTGCAACAGTGATATGGAAGGACTTAGTACAGATGTGTAAAATCTTAACAAACAGCAAATGTCCTTCTCTTCACTGTTCTAGTATTTGCTTCCTCCCTCCCTCCTACCCACTCTCCTCTACCCTGTTTTAATTGCCGTCTTGGCTGGGGTTTCTCTTCTGTTTCCTCTTTCTAGAGGTAAATGTTCTTCTTGGGGCTTTTCAGTTCCAAAGTGTGTGTGTCTGTGCATTACCTTTGAGCCCTACTCCTTGTGCAGGGAGCTTACATGTGATTTAAGGTTGCTGTAAATACTAAAGGTTTTGGTACACTGGCCAGAAGTTGGGCTATCCTTAGCAGGAGCTTCCTTACATAAGGAATACTGTAACAGTGAAGAGAAGGACATCTACTGTTATGGCAAGATTTTACAGAGCTGTACTTTCTTAGCCTATATAGATGTATATCGACTATGATTGATGCACATGCTGCAGCCTTCACTATGAGATCTGTGTAAACATGATAACCTTCTGCTAAATATTCCAAGCTTGTAAGTACATCTTCTGATTTTTTTTTTTGTATTTCTCTGATCAACATCCTTCCCCTCCTGCTGCCCATAAGCCACTCTATAAAGCTTAAAGTTGGCTAGTAATTTGGGTAAGGGCCAGCAGGAGAGTAGTAATCCAAACAGGCATGGTTGTCTGGTGGCACAGCCATTATGGAACTATCAGTATTCTGCACCTCTCCTCTCAGTATAATGTCAAGATTGACAACCCAAGGAATCCACAAGGGAGGGCCAGTATCTCAATGGATGTTTTTTCTTGCCTCAGCGCGGCTGTTGCCACTTCTTCTGGTCTCTGTGGGGCTTAAGCCTGTATCCATTACTAATTCTGAGAGCTGGGGTATTTAATTAAGCCACAGCCTTATCTTCAGGTGTCTAATGTGAGCATCTCTGTTACTGTTGAGGGGGGATATTATGCCTCCTCCACAAACATGTGTGTTCCCAGTGAAAGCAATCATATATCCCTTGGTGACACCAAACTGAAATCCTGTCTGGTTTTGGTGTTTTGCAGTCCTTAGCTTGATTGTTTGGTGGCAATCAACTGACTAGAACCACCTCTCCCTTCTCTCAGGATGGGTGAATCAATGTCAACTACTCAAGTCCATTCTCACCCCCACCTGTCTGTTCCAGTAGCTAAGCTGTTAAGCGCACTCCCACAGAATCATAATTGGGGCTCTCTTCCTCTTGGAGTAAGCTTTAATTTTAGTAAATTATCAAGATTAATATATTCTGATCCACAGTTCAACTCTACATTCACTCTGTGAATTCTTTTTTTTCAACCACTAAGCTTCTGAGAAGTCACATGAGCTCCTTTAGTTGGTATATTCATGGTAGCATGTATACAGAGTAGAATCTCTTTTCTTATCCTTATGTTCACACGTAAGCAATTTCTAACCATTCAGTTTTATTTTCTTTTTTCAAAAATCGTTATTAAAGTTTTGTATAAAATACAAACAACATAGTAAAGACATTTGTCAAAAAATGATAAAACAATTTTAAGTGTTATTGTCAAGAGCAAATCAACACATACTTGTACACTAACAAAAAGAACTATATACAAGAGTGCTATAAGACAGATTAAGTAAACTAAAAAGATGGATTAAAGGAATTGAGTAGACATGATAGTAAATTAGAGAATTTAAGGCCTCAAGATGGAAGGGCTTTTGTGGGATGAAAAAGGGTAATGTAATAGATTGAAAGTGTAACTAACGCCCATCCCTAAAATAAAATTGACATCAATGTAAAATTATATCAAATAGGGTTGTCCAATATTCAGTAAAATGTGGATGCAGTTTTTGGCTATTTTTTTGTTTCTTTCGGCTTTTCTCGGTTAGAGGCCTCCACAGCGGAACTCCGGTCTGCTAATGATTGGCAGTAGATTTTTACATGCTGGCTTGCTGGGCCTAAAGCACAACCTTCAACGAAGGAACGCCCATTCACGCATGTCACCACACAGATGTACACTATGAACTGTCCAGTGACCCTACTTCCCGTCAACTTCTAAATGAGTATATGGGAAAGAAAGTGGAGAATCTTTGGCACATTTTTCCTGTGGATTCCACCTTCAAAAGTGCCATATAGATATTCTAGGAGCACTACATGTTTCCAAGAAAGTAAATGCCTATTTCAAGCCATGGTTGGGTAAAGAGATGTTGATCATGCATCCTTGAGTGAACCAGTTCCTTGATAATCCTGGTCCACAATAGGTCCGAAACACCACTGCAGTTTGCTACCCTGCCACTGGGTATTCTTTACCTTACTAGGACTGTGGTCTCTCTGTTGTTTCACTCACTTGATGAAGTTTCAGTCCTCCCTTGTTGATCAAAAAAATCTTTTAGCCCTCCATGAGTCTTGACTCAAGTAAAAACAAGGTGGTTTGTGGCTTCCCTGATGGATTATCATATGGTTGCTGCAACTTTGCTGTTAATGTGGCAAAGGCACCAGACTGCAGTCTATGCTTGTACAGGATGGTGTGGCTTATGTCCTCCTCTCTTAAAAAGGAGGTCTGGCAGGCCATGTTGTATGCCTGTTCCTGAATGGAGGACCTGTGTTGTCAGCCATCTCAGGATCTGCCTGATAGCCTTCAGAAGAGGAAGCAGATCTTTACTATAGAAAGAGACCTTTATAACTCCTCCCTCATTGGGACCCCAGTCCCTCAGTAGCACTAATCCTTTCACAGATCAGGGTGCATCTTCAAGCATAAGACAGTCTTGATTCCCCTTATTTGTTCCTGCAAAAGTTCATAGGATGGCTACTTCACTTTCTTCTAATACTGTTTGGGTGGAGTGACTTCTGAGTTTGCACTTGTTTAAATGACCATCAAAAAAGAAAAAAGACCTTTGGATTCATAGTTTGGTCTCAGCCATGTTTTACACGTCTTATTTCCTGCCAGCTGAAAGGTCTTTAGAGACCAAGCTACCTTTGCAGAGCTCTCTGGACAGGACCACACTATACTTCAAGCGGGCTGTAGAGGCTGTCCGTCCTTTGGAATGAAGCCAAGGATTTTTCACTCTTGTCTCTCTCTCTCTGCTAGGGATGTAAAACCTTTTCCTCCTTAGCCCTTAGTGACTTTATTAAATAAATCTGATTTATAATGCTCCAGCTAATTGTTCAACCTATAAACAAGGGCATGGTTTCTAGGTCCAAAGAGGTCATCATGCCATTGTACCCGGCCCTCATCAGACTCATCATAGAGTACAATGCCCACTTTAGTATGTACATGACCAGACATATGCAGCAACTGGAATGTCTACAAAGGTTCCTTACAAAAAGGACATAAGGGGTAAAAATATCCTACGCCGAGTGTCTCAAAGCCCTGTCTCTTTACTTGGTCCCATATGGACTTCTAAGAGATGATCTTTGCCTGGCATACAAGGTATTCATGGACCCTGTTTTGATGGTAAACCATATGCTCATCTTCAAAACAAACAAAATCCAAACTACTAGATTAAAAGATTTAAATTTTGCTTGTGATATAAATAGGACACGTACAGACAGATATGTTGCTCAGAAAATTCTCATTCTCTGGAATAGGCTTTCCATCCAAGTGAAAGAGTTCCTCCCTATCCCTATTTAAGCACAACTTGAACCAATGGATGGGTAATCAGAAATTCACCCCTGGTCTAGTGCCTATGTCTCTGATGGATAGAGGTAGTCTGTAAATCAACTCCTATGTAAATCATATTTGTAGGTCACATTTTGGTTGCATTGCTAGGCTTATAAGGGCCATAGTGGTCGTTAGCCTTGTATACACATGTGAACCCATAGTAACTTGCCAGTGGGTCTTGACCTTCCTACTGCTGGGTGCTTCCACAATGTCAGTGGACATAATACATACATTTTAGTGGATTTATATTAGTTGGTCGAAATTTTAAATATTCGAAACTCGTATGGTCGAGACCATATGATCAACAATTTAAAATTTTAAAAACCAACTAAGAAAAAAACGCATTTTAGCAGGGGAGCAAGCCCCTTGCACCCCCATCCCCTCTGCTAATTATGTATACTAAATCTGAGATCCCATTACAGTATAGAAAGGGCACATTCCCCAGTCCTCACTGTACTATGAACTCCATGTAAATCTTTCTTTCATGTAGTTGTTTTTCAGGTTTTTACATTGTTGATTATACGGTCTCGACCACATGAATTTCAACAATGTAACAACTCAACAAACTAATCTAAAACCCCTTTTAGCACATCATTGTCTGGCAGCTGATCAAAAGACTCCTTCAGTTGACTTTGGGTGGGCCACACTTTCCAAACAGAATGCTGGTATTTAGCCTGTTTTCTGCACCCTGGGTGTTTGCCAAGGTGCTAATAAGATTAGAGTTGACCTCGAAGAAGGAAGTTTGTTCTCCCCTTCCTGTTTGAATAGCTGATGGTGACCCCTTTGAGAGATTCCTTGGTTGCTTCCATGGCACTGATAATTCTCTTGTTGCAGTCCATGTGGGTCTTAAATGAACAAGGATCCTCCTTTGCTCTGGTTCAGACAACTACCTTTATTGACACCAGATAGACTGTCACCATTGCCTTTCATCTCTGCCTTTGGAGCAGGACCTTGAAGTAAAGTCTTTTGTTCCCAAAGTGAGGGTAGAGCAAAGATTCCCATCCCAGACCTTCTGTCATCTTCTTTTATTATCACCATTTGCGATCATCAGTGTGTCTTTGCACACATGAGACTGTAGGTATCGCTGTGGATTGCGGTGCAATATGGACTTGCTTCTGATGGCAGACTCCTTTTCACCAGGTTCTGACATGATGGAAATGTTCCATCAGAGTCCATATAAGTGTTTCCTTCCTTCAGCCAAACTGGTCACAGGTTCTGAAGATGGATGTTTCTCTGGCCATCTCCATGGAGAAGGGGGTTCCACATAAAACATTTATAGCTTTGAACAGTCCTTTAGGCTTTGATAGCAGTAAAGGGCAGGCTGAATCCAGGATGTTCATAAATACCTTAGCTGTATGGGTTGTATCCTGCCAAAGTGTACCATTCAGCCAATCTTCCAAAAGCTTTCACTTCCCCATATACACATGTGCACAGGCTGCTGTGTCTTGAGAACCACTGTGGTGAAAACAGCAGCCTGGTCCAAAAATACTTGCTCCAGTGAGTGCATTCTTCCTGGACTTGAAAGGATCTATGGTCTGCTCTTATCTTCTGTTGGTGGGCAGATAACTGCCTTTTGGGGAGCCTGTCCACACATATATATTTAGTCTGTCTTTGACAGAATAATACTTTTGTCTCTTTAAGACGACTGGCATTTTTATCGTATTTACTGTTTTGCCAGAGATGTCTCATGTGATAGAATAGTTTTACTTGTTTATGCCTATTTTTGTCTTGGGCACTAATTTGCGGTAAAAGTGTGCTGATTTTGTACTATTTGTGTTTTAGTGGAGCTTTTATGTTTTTATGGGGAAGTAAGTCTATTTGGTGCTTATGTAAGCTTTACGACAACTCACCGACACCTTCCAGCAGCTTTGACCATGGTTCAGGCTTTGTTTTTGGCTAGGACATGAAACAGCTTACTGGTTCCTTGTTCTGTGCTCCCTCTTCTTTAAAGAGCAGGAAACATCCTAAATAGCCCTTGACAGTTCTACAGGCTCAGTCACTGGTGAATGACTCTGCAATGGCCATTTGTTGTTCTTCAGGCCACTCCCCTTTTTCTGTCCTAATCCCTCTGGTTTAGTTCCTTCTGCCACCATGGATTAGGCGTTAACCACATCCTCTCAAGTTGTTCAGGTATCCTTAGTGGACTTTCTTCTGATGGGAGGATTCAACAAGGAGTGCAGCCTCGCATAGCCAAGAGAAAAGACCTTTTCCCTGGGAAAAGGTATTATCCTTGTATCTCTCCTCTTCTAAGGATGCCCCTACAATAAAGAAATACAGTTAAACTTGTATTTTCTCGGACAGTTTTCTTTTGGTAACAGAGAATTTATTATTTTGGCTAAAGATTTAATGCAAGTTTTAAAATCTCTGCAGAGTGAAAGGAATTTTTTTTTGAAAAATAGTGATTTTCCTCAGTTTCTGAGGATTTTTTGTTAGATTAACATGAGAGGGATGGGGATAGAACATCTTCATTATTTTCTGCCCAAATTCCAGAGTCTGATTCAGAGGAAACCTTTTTCCTCACAATATCATTTAGATAAATTATCTTTTATTCTCAGAATATATCCAGAGTGAATAATTTGTTTCTGTGGGAGCAAGTTTTTGCTCCTGCATCTTTGAGGAAATTCTATATGTCACAAGTGGATGTTCCACTGCCAGCTACAGTTTCACCTTTGTGATGGTCACAGCCTTGAAGAATGTTTTCCTTATTGCCTGCAATTTGCCTGATAGCCCAAACTTCAGTCCTCAAAAGGTGGAAAGGCTTTATAAGGTTCTATATTCTTACAAATATTGTTTTTTCTTATTCCATATCAGACCCAGAAACTGTTTCTGTTTTTAGTCCAGCTGCTAACAGAAATGTAGTGAATGCTAGTCTTTCTCCTTTGGACAAGGATGGCAAAGCTTATGACAGGTTTGGGAAGATAATTTCTTCCTCCACAACTTTAGCTGTTGAGCTCATTTGTTGAATTGCATGATGATCTTTGTACTTCATTGCTGCAGTCCTGATTTATGGGATTTCCTACTTCAGAACCCCTTGGTCAGCCTGACTACCAGAGTAGAAAAACTCCCTCTTCCCTGAGCTGGTGGACACCTTACCCTGATAGCAGGACAGCTGGGTATAAAGGGAGCCTGAAGCAGTTGTGAGTGCATTGGCCGGTCTGCACCGAAGTGAGAAATTCTTCTAACGCTAAGTACCCCATTTGGTAACTCTCTTTCTTGCTTGTGACTCATGTCAGATAAGGTTAACAACCATCTCTGTTGTGGTAAACAAATCCCACACAGGGACTTTTATACCTTGAGTGTCACTTGTTTGGGCCCAAACCATGACGTCCCTAATTGCCATCCATACGCCCTTTTCAATATTAGGACTATAAGGCATAGGGCCAAAATCTTGTCTATGCACCTTAGTCAGTAATCCACTCCCTATAACATGATGGCGTCCATCGGTCATTCCAAACTTACGCTCCCTAAGTCAAAAAAGGAAAAAAGACCCAAACTTAGGGCTTTGGACAATAACTTTTCTCCCCTCCCAACCATTCACTCTCCACCAGATTATAACCAATTTCTCATTATCCAATTGTCTTCATACAGACATGAGAACCAGATGGCCAATTTCTTATTTTCAGATTGTCTCCATGGAGACATGAGAACCAGGCAGTCGGTTTCTCTTTATCAGATTGTTTCCATGGAGACATGAGGGATAGATATAGAATTGCTACTAAGCATTCATTTGCTAGAAAAAAGCATTGCGATATTCAATATTCTTTTTCATTTACTTACTTTCTCTTAAAACTTGTTACTAAATCAGTCTAAGGTACTTAGCCCAGTCCTTCCCCCATGCAAGAAAGAGAAAAAGCACTTTAAGTTTTCTTTTGTTATACTCTTTTAACCAGGCTTTTTTTAATGTATATACATTGCAGTGCCTATGTTTCTTAAAACTGAAAAAAGAGAGAAGGGAAAAAGAGCAGCAGCACCCATTACAGTCAAAAATAACTGCGAAAACTTTACATTTTAGCATGCAAAGAAAACCATGCACCACTAAATAGTACTATTAAGAAAAACAATGATCTGATATACCAATTTTTCATCTCACCTCACATATGGGTTCAGATCCGATCCATCAGATCCAACTCGGCTGTTAGCAAGCTCATGACAATCAAAACGCTCTTGAATACCTCCCCTTACCCACAATGCATCTCTCCCCATTACCTCAGATCCCGTTTGCCGTTTTGCGAAGACATGGTCTGATCAACAAGCTCTTGTCATCCGGTTATATTTTTCTAAATATTTTCACTAATATTCTCTAATTTATTGTTTTTTGTCTGTTATTTACCTCTTTCCTGCTTTATCTGGTAGGTTAGTTCCCTTTTCTGTAAAGTAACCGCATTTTTATTTAGGTTACTTCTCTTCTTCCATTTTTCCAACCAGTAACAGTAACCATTTTTTATAGGTTACTCCCCTTTCCCCTTTTACTGTTGACGTATTTCTTCACTACTATCGTTAGTAGTCCTTGTCTTTCCGTTGTGTAAAAAAAAAAAAAAAAACTTTCCGCTGTTTCCCTTTCCTATGAGTGTGTGTGTACAAGCAAGTGACTGTTTTGTTTGAGAGATCTCTCTGCCCTACTCTGTTTAGTATGATGGAGAAACAAGAGAACCATCCAGTTTCAAAAAATGCTCTAAGTGCAGGCATAAAATCCCAGTTAGCGACTAGCACTCTTTGTGTACACTGCCTTGGGCCCCTTCACTTACAGGAAGATTGTGCTGTATGCCGCTTGTTTAATCACAGAGCTTTAGTTGAGCATAAGAACAAGCTCATTCTAAGAGGTATGTTGCCTTCAGCATTTGGAGAAGCTATTTTGGAGTTACAGAGTAATCAGGGTCGGCCTCTAAAACCAAGTCAGCTCGTTTGAGCCCAGCTTCTTCTTTGTCCTCCAGGTCCTTGGACAAAGTTAAAAAGAGACCTTCTTTGGCACCAACTGATGTGTCGGAGTCAAATCCAAAATTTTAAAATATTCAAGTTCAGATGAGTCTAGGATCTGATCGGAGATCTCCGCTTCAATCTCTACTCTGTTGAATCCGATTACTTTGGCTCCGATCTTGTCTGGTAAGGATGTATTGGATCCCCTGATGTCAGCTCCAACATCCAGTTCTTTTAAGCCAATTTTGCAATTACCAAGGACTCTGTATTTTCCATCATATGACCCAGTTCCATCGAAGGTACCGTCTCCTTTCCTGTTGAGACCTAGATCCCCTTCTGCCTCGTCCTCCTGTTCAACCAGGAGCCTAACTGAAGAAGATGTGGAGTGAATGGTACAGAAGATTTTATGGGCACAGGGTATCACTAAATCTCCCTTGACCCTTAAGGTTTCAGGCCAGTCCAAACCATCCACTCCCTCGTCTTTCTCTGACTTCAGGGCAAGTTTTGGAGCTATTGAATCTGATACACCCAGTACCTTTGACTTCTGATCTGAAGATATCCCTTTCTTTGGATCAGACATTCACTCTAAGCTCATTGGCTATTCAGAGCTGTGGTGAACCTTGCAAAACTCATGTGAGCTCAACTCCCAAGACCTCTGAGCAGTCAGTGGGCCTTGGGGCTTCCACAAAGGTAAGCTCAGTTCCAACTTCAACCCCAGGTGAGCTGTCTCCTGGACTGGAAAACATTGTTAGTCTGAGCCAGAGTCCTCGTCCATTCAGGAGCAGTCAGCCTTTGGGGCCTTGGAGAGTTCTATATCTGCCACTGTAACTAAGAAGACACCTGCTCTCTCAGATTCTCTACCCCAACAAGATAGCCTGCCTGCTCTTCTCATCATAAGGTTCCACAGGGACTGGGGTACCACAGGTGGCAGGACACCCATCTGGGTACCTCCGACTCTTCCAATACCTCCCTAGATTACCCCACTGAGGAAGTCCCTAGCAAGAGATTATGCAAAAGGAAGCATTTGGACTCCATGAAGCAGTCAGCCACTGAATACACTGACCTAGGTGAGAGTGAAGGATCCCCATGGTCACCCCTTGAGGATGTCTCCTTTGGGAAGATTCTGGAGATTCTGAAGCAGAGGGGGTGGCTGGCAGTCCAGCAATCCTTTGCTTGAGGAGTTGGTGTACCTGGCTGCCTTTGGTTTTCACCCATCCACCTCCTGGGTGACTCCGCCCACTGATGACTTCATAGGTTTCATCTCACTGCAGGCATGGGAGACGCTAGAGTTCATTGAGCCTATTCCTCGGAGACCAAATAAAATCATCACTGCTCCTTCAGATAAGGCTTTCTGTGCAAAAGGGGTTGCAAGAGGTGCCATGGTCATGACAGAAGCGACCAAGAAGAAACTCTCTGAGTAGAGTTCAACTATCCATCCTCCTAATAAGGATTCCAGGATGATGGATAGATGTGGGAATTGTGTTTTCTTGCCAGTGACCTTTGCCTTTTGGTTGCTGAATTACCTTTCTCATTTTACCAGACTGCAAAGGGATATGATCAAGGAGCTTTCAGATACCCTTGAAGGAGCAGTAGATGAGGGAACTAAAGAGAAAGTAGCTTCCCATTTAGCCACCCTACATTCAGTAGCTAACTCATCCATGAGGCTCATAGCACATGCAGCCAAAGGAACAAGCAGAATGGTCAGCATCTCCATGAGGAGACGTGCCTGGATGCGCCTTTGCGATTTTGTAGAACCTTTCAAGTCTTCGTTCATCAATGCCAAGTTTGACAGCACATCCCTTTTTGGTCCCAAAGTCAAGGATATGCTATCCAATTATGAAAAAGAAGGTAAGACCCTATCTTCTTCTTCTTTCGGCTTTTCCCAGTTAGGGGTCACCATAGCAGATCACCTGTCTGCTCATAATTGGCAGTGGAGTTTTACGGTGTCGAGTTGCCAGCCCGGCGCCCAACCTTCCATAGAAGGCACGCACTTACACCTAGGGCCAATTTAGAGTATCCAATCCACCTACAGCATGTCTTTGGGATGTGGGAGGAAACCCACGCGACCACAAGCAGGACATGCAGACTCCACACAGAAGGCACCCCAGCCGAGGATCGAACTGGAAAACCTCTTGCTGTGAGGCGGCAATGCTAACCACTGCACCACTGTGGCTGCCCAAGGTAAGACCCTATCTGCTGTGGGCATATTTTTTTTTTGCCTCCTCTGAGACCTTATCTCAAAGGTCAGAGAGGTAGCTGGAAAATGGGATTCAAAAAATCTCAAGGGCCCTACCAAGACACGTGGTGAGTTTTCCCCCAATGGCAGGGGGGAAACAATAATGGAAGACTTCATCCTCGAGGTAGAGGAGGTTGGAAGAACCAAGGTTCTTGGGAATCTGTCTTCAGGAAGCCTTTCCAGTGTTCCTGAAAGGAGGCCCAATTGTCCACCTGTGGAGGCATTTGGGGGTCAACTATGCCTGCACTTGAGAGCCTGGCAAAGACAACTTCCAGTATATGGGTGCAGAGGATAATATCCAGGGGTTAAAAAATTCCCTTTTCCCCAAAACCTCCTTCAGTCAAAAAAATATCCAGATGTTCCACCCAATCAAAGGGATCAAGTAGTCATTTAAATTCAGAAACCACTAGAAAAAGAGTCCTCTAAGAGGTCCCCCAGACTGGAGACTCTTCAGAACTTACTCAAGGTTATTTTTGGTTCCAAAGAAAATGGGACTGAAGACCAATCTTGGATCTCAGCAGACTGAACAAGTCAGTTTGTTGTTGCAAGTTCCAAATGGTCACAGTGAGTCCATACTTCCATTTCTGAAACAGGATGATTGGTTCTGCTCTATAGATCTTCAGGATGTGTACTACCACATAGAGATGGGCAGAAGCTACAGAAGATACCTACATGTCTGGCTGGGAGCCAGTCATTACCAGTTCAGAGCAGTGACCTGTTTACCAAATGCATGGCAGTGGTTGTAGCTCACCTGAGATGACAAGGATTCTGTCTCTTTCCTTATTTAGTTAACTGGCTGATATCCACCCTGACCAGGCATCTACTTATTCATAAGTTCATAGGTTCATACTAGGCTATCTGCCCTAGGGCATTTATAAGCCTAGCCAGAGTGTGTTTGGCTTTCGCCACCCATTTTAAATTAATTTTGCTATGCCTTTTTTTGAGGTTAGTATACTGTGCCTCTGTCTAACAGTGACACAGAAGTGATAGCTGGGGTAAACCAACGATCTCCCATCCACTCATCAAGATTCCTCTTGAAGAGAGTCAATGTGGGACTCTGCCTAACCTGGACTGGGATTTTATTCCAGAGTGAAGGGAGCCTCTGGGTTATGAATCTGTCCCTCCAGCATGTCCTATTTATTTCAGTGCTGAGGTTCAAGTCTCTCGAGCGCGTAGCTCGATGGGATTTGGATTTTCTGAGGTGCAGCATGTCCATTAATTCCGGGTTGGACATGGCTTTATACGTCAGGCACAGATCGCCTCTGAGCAGGTGGTATGCCACTGAGTAGAGCTGGAGTTTCTTTAACCGGGCAGCATATGGCATCTGTTTGAGCCCTTTGATCCTCTTGGTGAGGTACTTTTGGGGTCTTTCCAGTTGCTGCAGGTGTCTGGTAAGGTACATCCCAAAAGGGGCATTGTACTCAATTATGGGCCTGATGAGGGATGAGTAAAGAGGCACGATGACCTCCCCTGATCTAGATGTGAATCCCTTCATGATTAGGTGGGCTATATAAAATGTTTTTCTAACCACTTTGGCCACGTGGTTGTCAAATGAGAGATTGCTATCAACTTGGGTCCCTAATGACTTATTCTGTACTTAATGGATTACCACCTATGTGGTAATTTGTGGGCACTTTGTTTTTGCCAAAGGGGATGACTATACACTTTTTGGCATTTAGCTTGAGGCCATGGCTCTGGCACCAGTTGTCTGTTTCTATGAGGCCCTTTTGGAGGATGCTTGTGTCAGCTGGAGAGTTGATTATGGCACCCAGTTTGCAGTCATCTGCGAACTTGGTCAGCCACAGTCCTTCCGTGTTGGCCTGTACCGCCGAGAAATATATACCGAACAAGAGAAGTCCCAGGACTGAGCCTTGTGGGATGCCACTTGTAACTGGTTTGGAGTCTGACATGGCTCCAGTAATTCTAACCATGTGGGTTCTGTCCTTGAGCCAGTTTGCAACCCATCTAGTGACATAGGGGTTTATATTTAAGCTGGTAAGCTTATCTATAATGCCCGAGTGGGGTATTGTATCGAAGGCTTTTGCGAGGTCCAGGTAGGCTGTGTGGACCACCTTCCCCTCGTCAATGGCCTTGGTGACTGTTTCAAAGAAATCGACCAGGTTTAAGAGGCAGGATCTGCCCTTAACAAAGCCAAACTGGGTAGGATCCAGTGTCTGTAGGTCCTCATTATCTTTATTTATGAGGTCCATGATGATCCTTTCCATAGCTTTGCAGACCAAGCTAGTCAGGCTTATGGGGCGATAGTTTCCAGGATCTGTTGAGGCACCACCTTTGTGGAGAGGGACCACTGTTGCTGTACGCCACTCTTTGGGTACATATCCTGTAGTAAGGCTAAGATTGAACAGTAGTTTTATGTTTGGGTTTAGCTCTTCTTGGAGTTCATGTAGGATGCAGCCCGGGACACCATCTGGTCCCATTGATGCTGTGTTTTTTGCTTTGGAGAGGGCGGCTCTTACCTGAGCATCTGAGATGTCAGGGGGGCAGCACTCTGTTGGGATAGATATTTGCCCTTTTGGTGGGGAGGGGGGGGAGAAGTTTGCACTGAACCTGTCAGTTAGGATGTTGGCAATGTCTGTGGGCTCGGTGTATTTTTTGTCATTTTGGACTAATTCTGAGCATATCTGGGAATTCCCACCCAGGTTCCTAACATAACTAAAGAAAGCCTTGTGATTATCCTTAGTGTCCTGTGCAATATTTCTCTCGAAGCTGGCCTTAGACGATTTTATGAGTGCCCGTAGTTTTTTGATAATACTGATCAGAGATGCATTCCCTTTTTGGGATTTTGCTCTATCATGTAGTAGCTTCCTCCTTCTATTGTATAGTTTGTTTATGGCTGGGGTCCACCAGACAGGACGTCTGCCTTTGGAGGATTGGGTCTTGGTTTTATTTGGGATTGCATGATCCATGCATTCCTGAAGGTGATCATAGAATGTGTTTATAAAGGATTCTGCGGTCTGGGCCGTATTTTCCACAGGCCCGGGGGCTTTGAAGGATTTTGCCTCGGTTTTGAGGCATGTGAAATTTGCTTTAGAGAAGTTTTTCACTGTGGTTTTCTGGGCAGGGATGTGAATATCCAGTGAGATTAGTTTATGGTCTGATTTTACCAGTGAGGGATACACTTCTGGTCTGGAGCATAGTGTCCCCATGTTGGTGATGATCAGGTCCAGTATGTTTTCCCCTCTTGTGGGAGTGGTAACAAGTTGTTCCATAGCATTTGAGTTTATAAATTCTAGGAACCTTTGGGCTAGGGTGTTGGAGCTAGAGTAATGCTCCCAGTCTATGTTTGGGTAGTTGAAGTCGCCCAATATAATGGTGTTTGGAGAGACCTTCATATTTTCCAGTATTCTCAGGAAGGCCGAGTGGGGTTCCTGTGTTTGGGAGGGTGGTCTGTAGCAGGCTATAAACTGGAAAGCAGTTTTATCCTCTGTGCTTCAACTTCGTTCAGAATTAGGCATTACTGTAAATCACCAAAAATCTCATCTGGAACCCACTTAGACATAGGAGCACTGTTGGACACAAAGCATATGATTGCCAAACATCCTCAATCCAGGATTTTAACAAGCAGAAGACAAACCTCAAGGTTAATCAGAAGCAAGAAGGTGGCAGCACGTCATGTTCTGCAAGTCTTAGGATCCATGGCCACAACAATTGTTAGTTCCTCTCGCCAGTATCACATGTGAATTCTGCAGTGGCTCCTGGCTTCTCAATGGTTAGTAATTCATCAACCAATGTCTCATCAGATTCTCATAATGAACATATGCAAAAGGATATCTCATTGTGGATTTGCTCAGAACAGGTGACTCAACGTCGACCATTTGTTCACCCTCAGCCACAGGCTACGGTTACCATGGATGCTTCCCAGATGGGGTTGGGGGCCATTATCTGGGGAGTACTGTGTCCAAGATACCTGGTCTAGAGATGAGGCAAAGCTCCACATAAATATCCTGGAGATAAGAGCAGTGCTTCTAGGGTTGCAAACATTTCAGACTGTTCTTCCTCTGGGAACAGTAGTGATCCAGTCAGAGAACATGTCGATAGTATGGTACATAAACAGAGGGGTCAGATCTTATCCTCTGTCGGGAAGCACTCAGGGTGTGGCAATGGGTGAGCTCATCCAACTGCTTTCTGATTGCAACACACATTCCAGGAAGATCCAACATCATAGCGGACAAGTTGAGCAGAGCCATCTTCATGCCTCACAAGTGGTCCCTCAACCAGAATGTAGTGGAGAACATTTTTCACACGTGGGCCCAGCCTTGTTGTGATCTCTTTGCCTCTCCCCAAACAACAAATGCAGCAGCTTCTTTGCCCTAATTCCCCCACCAGGGCAGTCCCTGAGGGATGCTTTAGTACTCGATTGGCCAGCTGATCTATTGTATGCCTTCCCCCTATTCTGTTGATTCCCAAATTCCTTCAGAAAGTCAGCAGGTTGAAGAGTACAGTAATCCTCATTGCCCCGCATTGGCCTTGACAAATCTGGTTTCCTTTCCTCTGACCTCATCTAATGAAGAGCCCTGGATTCTGGAACCCCTTCCAGACCTGTCACACCTGACAGGAATGCTTCATCCCAACCTCAAGCTGACAGCTTGGTTCCTCCAGTTCAGTTGATTGCCAGATAACCTATGCTCTCCTGCCCGGACCATCATGTCCTAATATCCTCCCACAAGTCATCCACTCAAAAACTGTAAAGGAGTAAATGGAAGAGGTTTGTGATCTGGGCACAGCAACACAATATGGATCCTGTCACATTTCCCATTCACTTCATTTTAGAATATTTGCCTCACCTTTTCAATAATGGAGCTGTGACTTCTATTATTAAAGTTGAAATAGCATCCATTTCAAATTTTCACATTGGGATAGGCAACTTATCTTTAATTTCCCACAAACTTTGCAAACCCTTCTTAAAAGGGACAAGTATGTTAAAAACCCCCTCACAGAGATCCCTCTCTTCCTTGTGATCCAAATATGGTTCTATACCTCATTGTCCAACCACCTTTTGAACCTGAAATATCTTCTGATATTAAGTTCCCTTCATGGAAAACTCTCTTTGCGGTGACTATCACAGCGGCAAAATGGATATCAGAAATTCCGGCATGATCTTTCCAGCCTCCTCATCTGGTTTTTCATAAAGACCGTCTCTTTGCATACTAACTCTTCTTTTATGCTCAAAGTTGTTTTTCAAGCAAATATCAATCAGACTATACACTTGCATGTTTTCTTCCCTAATTTTACTAATAAGGACGAATATTTACTACATTTGATGGGTGTTCATAGACAGTTGAATTTCTATTTACATAGAACTAAATAATTTTGGGAAAAAACAATTGTTTGTTGCATTTGCAGGCCCTAGGAAAGGCCTACAAGTTTACAAAGTCACCTTATCAGAATGGGTTTCTAGTTGTATTTCCTTTATTTACATTTCAAAAGTCATGAAGCTTAACAAGTTATTCTACCAGGGCCATGGCCACATCTGCAGTCTTTCAGAAAAATGTCTTTTTTTGGGTGATATTTGTGCAGCAGCCACTTCGGCAAACCATCATGCCTTTATCACTCATTACAAGTTAGATTTGGTCTCCAGGGAAAGGGCCTCATTTGGTGCAATGGTTTAGAGGAATATTCTCCCACAAGTGCAATCAGGTTAAAGGTAGCTGGGGACTCTGTCCCATATGTGAGAATGAGATGAAAAATTGACAATATCAGATAAAGAAGTTATGTACTCACCATAATGTTCCATCTGTATTGTCAATTTTTTCATCTCTCCTCACATTCCCTCCTTCCCATCTCCTTTCCACAGGTTTCCTGGTTGAACAGGAGAGACTCTAAAGGATTAGATTGATCTTCCTTATACTACAGAAATGGTCGTCTTTAGGATCTCCTGGTGTATTAAATACTGAAACTTTTCCTTTCTCTGTATATGTAATTATAGCAAACAAGATCTGAGGTAATGGGGAAAGATGCATTGGGGTAAGGGGAGGTATCCAAGAGCTTTTTGGTTGCCACAAGCTTGCTAACAGCTGAGTGGGATCCAGACCCATATGTGAGGAGAGATGAAAATGTTGACAGTACAGATGGAACATAATGGTGAGTACATAACTCCATTTTTTTCTTTGCTTAAAGTTAGCTTTCTCCCCTCTCTTCACCTCCCCAAAGTGTTTTTTCCCGAACATTAATGACATATACCTTAGAGTCCCCCACAAGTCTAACAAATTCTGAAAAAGTTCAATATTTCCAAGTTTTCTTGTTTTGTCGTATTTCACAAATGTAATTACTGCATTGTAATCCCTCATTAAGTTAGTGGTTTTATTACTGTTCATTTCCATCTCCCAAATCCTGTCTCTTTCCAATGTACTCTCAATTGCTATAATCATCTCTCATTCTGGTCCTTCTCTCCAACATTTTCCAATGAAACATGGGAAAAGGTTTCACAGGTACACACACTCTGTGTACTTTAATAATAGAAGAACAAGAAGCAGGATCTCCTTCTGTTTCACAGCTCACGTTTTGTTATACAAACTTTTGTATTTCCTCCTCAGCATGTACTTCATCATAATGATTTTGTCTTTCCAGGGAAAGAATACCTTAGAGAGCTGGGTACAGCAGTTTGAATTTCACACCTGCATCTCGACATTCCCAGAATAATGGAATGAATTTACTTGTCTTCTGCCTAGTGTAAAATGAGTAATCATTCTCTACAAACACTCTGCTGTCTCCCACTTTTAGTATTTTGCCCTTCTGCCATAGTTTTGTCAGAATCAATTCCTACTGCTGATAGGATTGCATGTTTACTATTAAAGGTCTAGGTTGCTTTCTCATAGTCAGGTTTGGAGCATACACATGATATGCCCTTTCAGCTGACAACTCCTGTTGTGGAATACCAGTCCAGTTGCTTATTTGTGCTTTCTTAAAATTAATGCAGTCCGTTCCTTTCAGCTTTTCTGGTATAGCTGAAAATCTCAGGTTTTAGCTATGTGCTCTGTCGTCTAATTCTATTATTTTTTGAAACATCTCTTCTTGAGCAGATTCATATTCAGCCAGCATTTTCTTCATTTCAACCTCTGATTTTTGCCACTTTATCACATCATTTGAATGTGTTTAAAGCTTTTTCAAAAACTTTCCAGCCTTTTGTTGTTTGTGTTGATGTACTCCATCAGTGTTTCATTTATTTTGATCAGGTTTGTGAGCAATTGTGTTGTATCTTCCTGTAGATTACTGAACATTATGTCTGGAGGTTGCATTGCTTTTTGCTGAACAGTTGCAGAACTTTCCCCAGTCAGTGTTTCTTCCATTCTTTTTATAGATATTTTTATCCAGGTGCTCTGTATTTCTTTTTTTCCCCCTGGCATCCAGGTAGTACACTTACTAGCCAGTAATTGAAATGTATCTATACTGCCCTTCTCTGTTTTCACACTGGGAGAGCTGCAATTAAACTGTTAATTTATGTGCAGCTATCTTGCAAGTCACTCAACATGCAATTATGTTGACAATGGGGGACCTGAATACTCATATCAGGACAGACAGAACATGTTATGAGGACTTCTTGGGTCCACGTGGGTGGGACAAGAAGAATAAAGGAGAGGCCATTCTAGACTTCTGTCTGGTAAATTATTTGATGGTGGACAGTGCATGGTTCAGCGAGAGAGACAGAAGATCACATGCAAGAGTGGCCAGAATGCAACCCAGGTAGACTTGTTTTCATAAACTACTGGTGGCCACAGTCATCTGCAAGCAGTGGTCAGAGAAGGCTCTAACATCACCAGAGACTGCATTAAAGATCTGGAAGTTGACTGGAGCGAAGGCACAATAGTTCAAGAAAACTTGGGGGCTATAGCTTTTCATGGGGAAGGTGAAATATGTGAAGTAGAAGAAGAATAGCAATACAGCATGTGTGAAGACTATAGAGCAGATAGATTGCCAAGCCAGGTATGGCAATAAAATATATAAGGAAGGCTGGTGGTAAAATGCAGAAGTCCAGGAAGTTATCAAAAGAAAGTAGGCATGGAGGAAAAGGTGTGAGAGAGAAAATATGGAGGATAAGAAGATATACTGGTTGGCTGACAAAATGATTGACATAGCAGTCTTAGTTGCAAACAACAAGGCATCAGAGGCATTCCACCAGCTTTTGGAAAGTGACTCAGCAGATGTACAAAGAAACTCAATAAGATTGGAAGGGAAAGACAGAAGATAAACAAGATGATCATCAGACACCCTTCATAAAGGGATGCCAGCAGCAATCTGCTCCCAGTTCACAGGACATCTAAGGTATATGGAGGGAATACTTCCATCAGCTTCTGACTTAAGAAAACCCCATGTAATCTGTACTGGCCCAGACACAGCCTTCAGTAAAAGATGAAGAGCCCATCATATAAGTAGTAAGAACAGCACTAAGGAAAATGAATTCTAGGAAAACAGCAAGCTCAGTTGAGGTCACTGCAGATAGGATCAAGATGTTGGGTGAGTCCAGAGAAATTGCTCCAAAGGGTATTCGCAGCAGTCTGGAAAGAGAGGCATATATCCCAGATACTGTCCTTGGAGTCTTAACTGGATCAAGCCAGGTTTCTGTATACAGTTCTCTTCCTAATGACAGAGAATGTAGATTGTTTAATGAAGTTTGGAACAAAGTGCAAACTTCAGCATCTGGGCCTTTTAGATCTTTGATCTTTGCCAAAAAGTGCATTGTCATCCCCTTTTGTAAAAACTCTGTACCCATGAACTACCACATAGGCGGTAGTCTACTTAACACCCAAAGTGTGATAAGAGACCTTGGAACACAGGTGGACAGTAGTCTCTCCTTTGATAATCACATCGCCACAGTGGTCAGGAAATCCTTCTACGTGGCACACCTCATCACAAAAGGTTTCTCAGCCAGAAAAAAAGAGGTCATTATTCCCCTCTACTCATCACTCATTAGACCCATTATAGAGTACAACACCCCTTTTGGTATGTACCTCACAAGACATCTACAACAACTGGAAAGGCCTCAGAAATGCCTTACAAAGAGGATTACTGGCCTCAAACAGATGCCCTACGCAGACCAACTCAAAAAACTCCAGCTTTACTCTGTCACATATCGCCTACTCAGAGGCAATCTCTGCCTAACATACAAAGCAATGTCAAACCCAGAGCTGCTGGACATGCTCCACTTAAAGAAATCCCAATCCCTCTGAGCTACACGCTCTAGGGACCTAAACCTTGTCACCACAATAAACAGAACATGCTGGAGGGATAGATTCCTGTCCCACAGACTTCCTATAATCTGGAACAGACTACCTATCTATGTCAAACAGAGCTCCTCATTAGCACTCTTCAAGAAAAATCTTGATGATTGGATGGGTAATAAGAAATTCACCCCGGGATCACTTCTGTGGTTCTGCTTGACAGGGGCACAGGAAAATAATTTTCTTGGGTGGCGAAAGCCAGGGTACCTTTTTGGCTAGGCTTGTATAGGCCCTAGGGCCAATAGCCTAGTACCTACCTATGAATTGACAGACCCATGATTTGAAATATCAGGAACATGTCATTAAGAAACATTAGGTTAGTTTTAAGTGCAGGAATAAACCTTGAGATCCTTGGTTCTGAAACAGATCCGCTGCTTTATGGATGGAAAATGTGCCATTGAACATAAGAATGCTATTGAATCAGTCATCGGAAGACATTCTTAGCTGATGGCTTGCTCCACCATTCCTCCAACATTTTTGAAAGATTGTGGAGGGTAGGTGGAAACCATGGATTCACTAAAGCACATGTGCTACCTACCCCCTCATTCCAAAGTACAACACAATGCCCATCCAAGCAAATCCTGTACTGCCAGAGGGAGGGCAAATTTTAACAGCCATAGGGAGACTGGGGGAGGGTGCAGGCCAAAGCAGGGTTCAGCTATGATTGCTAGCCAGTCTCCTAAAACCCCAGCTCCTGTTCTACCATATTCTTTCCTTGTGCTTTACCATGGTAGGTTGGTTGGCCTCCTAGTAACATCATTAATCAGAAGTAACCACAGACCAGTGGGTTGTACAGTTTTCTCCAGAGGTTGAAAGCTTCACATTGTGTCAGATCACAGAAACATCTGCCAATAGTTCCAGAAGACCAATAACACCTCACTGGCCCACTTGTAGCAGAGATGCCAACACAAGGAACTTTGCATCTTATCCCATGTATGCACAAGATGGGGTTCTGTTCAGGATTTCATAGTTGTTCCTTATGCCCAGCAAGCCTGGTTCCAAGAGACCCATATTAGATTTCTCAAGACTAAAGAAAGTCCTAAAGATTCCAGCGTTCAAGATGCTAACAATGCAGGCCGTACTACAGCTCACAAGCCCTCCATCTAATCTAAAAGCAGTACACTTGAAAGATGCCTTACTTCCATGTCCCCATTTTCATGGGACACTGACAATATTTGAGTTGTATGATGTGGGGACCATCACTTTCAATTTTTGCTTCTTTGCCTTTTTCTTTAGCTACTTCACCCATGGTTTTACAAAATGTCTGGCTCCACTTAAAGCCAACGGTAGGACCAAGAATATCCATATTTTCCCATACTTGAATAGTTGCCCGATACAAGTGCAGGCCCAGGTGGATATGCAGATGGCAGTGTAGTATAACCTATTTTTAATTCACAAGCTGGACCTCTCCCTCATGTAGCATAAATTCAACTTAAGTCCAGCCAGAATTGTCTTCTTGAGACACTGCTAGATACTGATAAAAAGTAAAACTTGCATTCTACAGAAGGCAAACTCAGTGACTACTTTCTGTTTTTTCTTTTGTAATGATTTAACCTTCATTACAATTCATTTTGGACACTGTATGCTGGCTCTGTGTATTTTTGTTTTATATTCCATGATTGGTGAGCCGTGCATTTGCCCTACGTGCTGTTGGATTTTTTCTTCTGATTTACTTTCTGTATGGACATGTCAGAAAAAGTAGTCATAATGGCCAGTTTCACAACATGCTAGGCCACAATGCATCCATCATTCACATGGTTCCACTGCAAGTTTATATACCGAGAAACTGCATGGTTTCTAAAGAGCACTTGGGACCAGCAGTCCCAGTCCCTGGACTACACCATACCAATTCTGGTATGTATAAGTAGAGAAATGAAATAATGGATGCAACAATTGGAAAATAATAAAAGCATGCCTTTCAGACAGTTTTCCCATCAAGTGCCTAGCGATGGGTGCCTTGTACATAGCCTGGGATGCCCTCACTACACCTTAAAGTACTAGCCTTCTGGTAACCCAGGTAGAGTAATCTACATGCAACCATTAAAACAAATGGTGACTGTTATTCAAACCCTTATTTATTCATTTACATTTGTGTACCAGGATGGTCCACTGGGCCAGAAGTGCCCATTTTCAGTGGAGGCCTGGGAGAACAGCTCCACATCTAAGACGGTACACATAACATACAGAATATATTAATGAGGACACTTGGTAGATATCATTAACAGCTTACAAATTTGTGAAACAATGTTGTTGTGTCTTTCGGCTTTTCCCGGTTAGGGGTCACCACAGCGGAACTCCGGTCTGCTAATGATTGGCAGTGTACATACAGTAAATACATCTAAGACAATATACATGCTATACAGAGTATATAAATGAAAACATTCAGTACATATAATTTTCAGCTTACATATATATGTGTGTGTGAAACACTTCATGCAGTAGGTGCAGCGCACTTACAGGAATCAGAGTCTAGACATTTAAATATAACACATTTAGGTGGTGATAAAACAGGGAAAAAGGCTAAATGAGTACTGTTACAGAAATCAGTTAAAGTTTGTTGGAATTATAGCAAATTTTAGTAGTAGCATAACAGCGAGGTAGGCTACACATGAGTACTTGATTTCTAGACCTGGAGAAATAGGACTATTTTACTGGTGAAGTAGTCTGTAAGGGTTAGTATGAGAGGAGAACTAAAACAGGAAGGAGAGGCAGAGTAGATAAATTAGACACAAGGATATGAAAGGATGATACCAGAGGAGTAGAGAGGGAGGATGGGAGTAGTTGTGATAGTTGAAGTTAGGTTATATGAGATGTAGTGTTAGCACATGTGCACAGCCATGATGAGGAGAGGTGTTGTTTCAGGGATCTCTTGAAGAGAGTTACTGAGCAGGTAGATTAAGTGTTTTGGGGGAGGGAGTTCCAAATCTTTGTGATGGTGAAGGAGTAAAGCATCTGACCATCTGAAAGTTTAGGTCTTTCTACATTTAGGAGCAGTTTGTTGGATCGGAAAGGTCTTTTTGGATGGTATAGAGTAAGTACAGAAGATAGAGCAGGGCACTTTGCTGGCTTATAAATGAGTTTGTGAGCTGTGGTTAGTTGGATAAAAGTAAGATAGTTAGGAAGTTCTAGCCAATTTAGTTTGCGTAATGATGAGCAGTGGTAGATGAGTAGGATGCATTAGTTACAAACTTAGCAATTTTATTGTAACATAAGTCAAGTTTGGATTTTAGAGAGGACTGAATGTTGGTGAGGAGAGGGGCACTGTACAAAAGAGAGGGTAATAGAAAAGAAGAGGCAAGGGATAGTCGTGCTGATGGATTGAGTAGATGTTTGTGTCAGTAGAGGGAGCCAAGTTTTCGATGTGTTTTTTTTATATTGGACTGGATGTGCAGGTCGAATGTGAGGTTTTTGTCTATGATGACGCCTAGGACTTTTGTGCTAGGTACAATGTCAATGGTGGCACCATTTAGAGATTGAATGGTAAAGTCCTCTTGTAGGGGTGTGGTCTTTTTGGGGACAGAGTACAAGTTTGATTTTATTGGGGTTCAGGGCAAGATGATTGTTAGACATCCATATTTCGGTTGAGGTGAGGGCGCTTTGAGTGAGTTGATGTAGTTCAGAAGAGTTGTTTGCAGTGCAGATGATAGTGTTGTCACCTGCAGACTGGATGACTGTACCTTCAGTGAGTGTGGGGTGGAAGTTATTGATAAATATGCTGAACAGAAGGGGCCCTAAAGTGGAGCCTTGACTATCACCTGTGGTGGTGTTTAGGAAAGGGGAGCAATAATTTTTCCATGTAGTTGTTTGTTGCCTGTTAGTGAAGTAATTGGAGAACCAGTTTAGGATGTGAGGTAAGGTACTTATGATAGAGAGTTTAGTAAGAAGGAGAGAGTATGATATTGTATCGAAAGCTTTAGAGAGATCAAGAAAGAGAGAAGAGACTATTTTAACTGCATTACGGGCTTGGCTGACTGTGTCCATGAAGGATATGAGGGCGGTGGTGGTACTATGTCTTAGCCTAAATCCATGTTGGGTGGGGGAGAGGATGTTGAGAGTCAGATGGTGATGAAGTTGAGTAAGAATACATTTTTCCAGAATCTTAGAAATCGGTGATAGTATAACAATAGAACAGAAGTTGGTAGTGTCTATTTTGGGGCCACCCTTGTGTAGAGGGAGGATATAAGCTTTTTTCTAGATGGTGGGCATATAGGACTCTTGAATACATCTGCTGAGAAGTATGCTGATAGGGTAAGGGACGGAGCTGGCTGATATTTGCAGGAATTTGGGGGGGTATGTTGTCAGGGGCATTTGTGCATGGTTTGAGTTTTAGAAGCAGTGTTTTAATAGTGGAGGTGTGTATAGGTGACAGTGTAAAGTTGGGAATTGAGGGTATATTGGTATTTGCTGTAGACTGGTCTATGGTCGTCAGGTTGGTCAGAAGAAAGGTAGAGGTTAAATTGGCTATAGTATCGATGAAGTAGGAGTTGAAGGTTGTAGCAATTTTAGTGGGTGTTTTATCTGGGTCTGGGCAAGGATTATTGCTGAAGCCTGGGTTTAATAAAGAATTGAGAGAGCTCCAGAATTTCTTTGGGCTTTGCATGTGTTGATTTTTTAATGTAAGGTAGTGTTCTTTTTGTTTTGTAATATTAGGCACCTAACCTGGTTTTGGAGTTGTTTGTATTGTGCAAGGTCAAATGGATTTTTTTTTTTTTTTTTTGCCATATTTTCCAGGATTTGTCCCTACGTTTCATGAGTCCCTTAGTGGATCTTGTTAGCCAACTGGCATAGTTAGTCTTCACCCTCTTTTGTCTAAGAGGAACGAGACTGTTTAGGATGTTGAGGAAAGCTGAGTTGAAGAACTTCACTGCCTCATCAAGGGGAAGACATTTTAGTGGCTCTCCAGTAAACATCTGAGCTGTTTTCCCAGGCTTAGCTTATACCTCTATAAAGGTACATCTTTAAGCCATTTTTACTCATCCACCCTTAGATCGCCCATTTGCATCCAGAAAATTCCTTTCATCAGCTACCTTAGGCCTCCAGCAAAAAAAACCTGGTCCCACCCTGGGACTTGATTTTTGTATTGGAAAAACTAACTTTGCCTTTTTAAGGACCAGCTGCTATAGCACCTTTAACATTTCTGACCTGGAAAACTGCATTTCTTATTACTTACTGTCACGTCAGCTAGGAAAGTCTTGGAACACCAGACTCTGTTGTACATAGAGTCATACTATAAGTCACATAAAGATAGGATGGCCCTGTGCACTTATCCTTTTTTCATACCAAAAGTAATGCAGAAATAGCTTGGAAGCATGCACTCAACTCTGTATTTTTCCTAGACCTCAGAATAAGGGGAAAGGGATTCTGCATGGATTTAGATGCATCAAGACAATTGAGGTGTTACCTAAATAGAACTAAATCCACCAGAAGATCAGAACAATTTGTGTCCTTTGCAGAAAACAGACAAGGGTTACCAGTAAAAAAAAACAAATTGTCTTCAAATGGATAGTACACTGCATTAAGTTCTGCTACAAGGCTCATGGTAGGACTTTACAGGCAAAAGTAAGACCCTATTCAGAAAGAGGCATGGTAGCGATCACTGGCTTCCTTAAAGGGATTAATTCCCAGGACATCTTATAGGCAGCCACTTCATACTCTACCCACATTTTTGCAAAGTGTTAAAGGTTGGACAGGATCTGAAGGGGATGCTATAGTCTTCATCTCAACAGAGAGCAAACCATCCAGTCTAATAAGACAACCTTTGGAAATGCTCCTTAAATTTTTGACTGCCAACAGTGACCTGAATAAAGAACATAGTACTATTGTGTGGGCAACCTACCATAATATTAGATGCTCTGGTGTGGTCACTATTACAGTCCGAATTTCCTCCCTCTATCCCCTCTTTTTGTTTGGGACATATAGGGGCTAGTTTGGGTGCCAGTCCTTTCCTTCAGTACTTGTTTTTATTTCCTTGCCATTCTTCTCCCTGTGTTCAGACTCCTCAGGAGGAATCAAATTCTCCAGGTTACAGACCCTTCTGTGGGAATTCTTTCAGTGGTGGTAGACTGTTTTTGAGGGTAAACATTGACCTGATGAGTGGCAAAAAATCAAAGTGTTGTTGGATGACATCTACATATCGGGTACCTGAATATATCTGAGGTAGGGTGACTTCAGCTCAGTCTTCGGAGAACTGCACTCAGTTGTGGAAGTCAGGTCAGACAGTGAACTCAGCCTTCAGCAGAGATCCTTGATGTTAAGACTGCATCGGTGACTACAAACCATTATGTTAAAATGCCTACACAGCTGTGATGACTTTTAAAATATCTTTATTAAATCACAAACTTGCAGCAGTGACACAACTACACAAACAGTAATAAAAAGGAAAAATTGTGATGCTTCTCGTAGTTCCCAAAAACATATTCCCAATTATCTCTCTCTTTCCAGTTGCACCTCCAGCATTTGTTGTGATATCATGGGGTTGGCTTAATTGTTAATGTGTTTACCTAACAGGTACAAGGTTTGATTCTCACCTAGAGAAGCATGGCTAGGCTTAAAAAGATCCCCTCGGTCATTAGCTTAGTAAACACCTTTTAACTTAACATTTAACTTTTTATGTACCTGAGGGAAAATTCTCTGAAGTATTCTTGGGATATAAAAAAAACATGAAACATTTCAGTCTCTTGCAAGGTAACAATAGTATCAGACTCTCCTCAGGAGAAATTAGGCTAAAAAACTTCTCCATAGCCAACTACAGCCTCTTACAAGAAGGCATTAATAGCTTCAAAGCTCCTGTCCCCACTGCCGGCAAGTACGCCTATACTGGGACATACACCAGTGCATTGTATAGACATCTACACAGTTGTATTGACTCATTTGTTCCTGATAGGACCAAAGCAAGATCCTCAAGAAAAAACAAGCCTGCCTGGTGGACATCTGCCATAAACAGGTTATATAATAAGAGGAAGAAATGGCTGTCTAAGAGCAAGAAGGAATGATCTCAGAATTGGAAGCACAACCTTCTCAGCTTAAACAAGCAAGTAAGACATATTGTAAGGTCCTCTGAAGCTAGCTGTGAATCTAGATTAGCATTCCTAGCTAAGGATAACCATAAGGCATTCTTTAGCTAGATCCAAAACCTTAAAGGAAAGACCCAGATGTGTGCTGAACTGGTAGTGAATGGTACCACATATACTGAACCAGTGGAAATAGCCAACCTGCTAGCAGACAGGTTCAGCAAAAACTTTTCCCCCCTGTCCCCACCACATATACCCTAAAATATTCCTACCACCTATTCCCCACCTAGTATACCTAAAGAGTAGGTCTTAACTGCTCTCTCCAAGGCCAAAAACACAGTCTCTATGGGACCTGATAACATCCTAGGCTACATTCTCAATGGTTTACAATAGGAGTTGGCAACACCATTGGGTACTCTCTTCAACCACAGCCTAAACACTGGTTTTGTCTCTGCTGAATGGAAAACAGCTACCATCATCCCCTTGAACAAGGGGGGGTGGATCCACTGACTCTGGGAACTGTAGACCCATTAGCCTAAGCAGCCTTATCTGTAAGGCCATGGAGTCATGGACCTTATCGACAAGGATATAGGAGCCCTTCAAACACTTGACCCAACACAGTTTGGTTTTGTCAAAGGGAGATCCTGCCTGTCGAACCTGATGGACTTCTTCGATACTGTCACCAAAGCCCTGGACGAAGGCAAATCTGTGCATACGGCCCACCTAGAATTGGTCAAGGCATTTGACAACCCCCCACTCAGGCATCATTGAAAAACTCACTCGGCTGGGAGTCAACCCATATACTGTTAAGTGGGTTGCAAACTGGCTCACTGACAGAACACATATAGTCAAAATAGGGGGCTCCACCTCCACCAGCAGACCCGTTACCAGTGGTGTTCCACAGGTAACAGTGCTGGGGCCCCTATTGTTTGGAATCTACTTCTCAGAAGTACAGGCAAAAACAAAAGGTCTGTGGGTGACAAAGTTCGCTGATGACTGCAAACTGGGAGCAGTTATTGACTCCCTAAATGATGTCAACATTCTACAAGAAGGACTTAAACCAGTGATTGGTGCTGAAGTCATGGTCTTTATGCATTTTTTTGCATTGAATTTATCATCCCCTTTGGCAAAGGCAATGTCACTGCAGATTACCATATTATTAACACCCTAAGCTCTAAATTAGTGGTGAGACATTTGGGCACATGAGTTGACAGCAACCTTACTTTTGATCACCATGTCTCCACAGTGGTAAGGAAGGCCTTCTACATTACTAACCTCATAAGCAAGGGCATACCTTCCAGAACAAAAGAGGTTATAACCCCCCCCCCCATAATCTTCCCTCATCCGGCTAGTAATAGAGTACAATGCTCCCTTTGATATGTACCTAAACAGGCAATTGGAGAGACCTCAGAGGTTCCTCACAAATAAAATTCAGGGTCTTCAGCACATGTCTTATGTGGACAGACTGAAATCACTGTCACTATAATCTTCATCATATAGACTACTCATTGATGACCTGTGCCTTGCATACATAGCAATCTCAGATCCTGCCTTAATGGAAATGCTGCACATTCATAAGTCAAATGGTACACAATTTACTCTCTGTAGGGACCTTAACCTAGCATGTGACATCAGTAGGACTTGCTGGAGAGAGAGATATGTCTTCCAGAGGTTGTCTCTCTGGAATAAAGTACCAGTACAGTCTAAACAGAGCCCCTCGTTAACCCTTTTAAGCATAACTTGTACGATTGGATGGGAAACCGCAAATTCACCCCAGGGGCTTCACCTGTGTCACTCTTGGATAGGGGCAGTCGATGCTGATTTAGATCTGCTTATAACATAGACCATATCTCTAGAACCTTAAGGGAACAAGGGTTGAACTTGGCTAGGCTTGTAATGGCCCTAGGCCCATTAGCCTAGTAACCTCATATGAACCTATAAAAGGTCTGTATGAAGCTGGGCCTGAAGGGTCTTTACCCTCACTGGGTAGTACAGCTACTATAGCTTTCTTCTAAGATGACAGTATCTCCTCCCATCCTTTAAAATACTTTAAACAAAACCTTCCAGATCTTTATCACTTTCTTCCTTTCCCAGATTCTAAACATCCACAGGAATACTATCTGTTTCTGAAGTAAAAGCCAATACCAAAGGGCTCTGGCAGACTAAGTTTGCAGATGACTGCAAACTAGGAGCAGTCATTGAATCCCCAAATGATTTATCCATCCTGCAGGAAGGTTTATTCCAAGTAAATAACTGGCTGCAAAATCATGGACTGAAACTAAATGCCAAAAAATGCATTATTGTATCCTTTGGGAAGTCATCTATCCTATGGAACTACCACATTGACAATATGCCCATAAGAGTTGAACTAGTTGTTCAGGATTTGGGAACTTGTGTGGAAAGTGACCTTACTTTTGAGTAACATGTCTATTGTTGTAAGAAAGGCCTCCTATATTGCACAACTTTTAAACAAAACAGTTGTGTCTAGGTCTAGGGATGTCTTTGTCCCACTCTACTCACCCCTCATTAGGCCACTCATCAAATAAAATGCCTCATTTGACATGTATCCATCCAGACACATGCAACAAGTAGAACACTCTCAGAGATACCTTACTAAAAGTATACAAGGACTAAACAACATGCCCTACATGGACTGACTCAAAGCACTGTTATACTCAGTATTCTACAGACTGCTAATAGGTGACCTTTGCCTGGCATGCAAGGCATCCTCTGACCCATATAGTGGATAGTGGATTTACTGCACTATCAGCAAGTCAAATGGCATCAGAAGTACGTGGTCTAGGGATCTAATCCTTTTCTGCAACATCAACTTAATGGTTTGGAGGGACAGGTATATCTCGCAGAGGATACCACTGCTATGTTAATAGACTCCCCATCCACTCCACATAAGATAAGGTTCATCCCTGTCCATATTCATGCTCAACTTAAATCTATTGACGAGAAACAGAAAATTTACTCCAGGACTGCCCCCTGTACTACTAATGGACAGCGGCCATTCTTAAAAGCTTTATCTCATGCACGTGTCCCCTCAAATTATTATGGTATGATCCCAGTTATTCTCATTAGGGGGTAATACATAATTATTGACTATGGAATGGGTAAAGCCAATCTATAACCAAATGGGATAGGTTATTTTGAGCACAAAATTGTAGCAAATGCCAGGATTTTAAATAAAATGGGCAAGTGGATCCCAGCAATTCAGGGAACGTTAGTGATATAAATCTGTATTCTGTTATAAAAATAAGTACAAATGTGATGGTACAATTACTTCTGTTTGTATAAAATGTGATATTGGCATCCAAATGGGAAATACTGAGGTCATTAGTCTAAGTAAGCAACTTCAACCAGATGCCCAGGAAAAAAAAACAGTACTGACTTAAAGTCCAGAGAGTGAGGTGTTAATCCAATTAAACTCTATTTCTGGTATCTCAGTAGCTGCTAAACACAATAATGTAAGGCTGTTTTCATGTAGTCAATCTAAGGATTTAGTTTTTAATGGTTCTTTTACTCCTAATCAAAATAAAAGTTGTGGAGTGATATTGAGCAATTAGGTTTGAATAACTAATTTCAAGAGGTTAAAAGAAGGACGACGACTATGGAGATTGCCAACAGAAATGAGAACAAGTCATCATGTACTGCTGTAGGTAGTGAGCTATGTTGTAATAAGATAATAAACTGGTGTTCTCGTGTTGAGTGATTTTTTTTGTAGAGAGGAATTTATAATCTTCTCCTGAGAATGAATTAAGAGCACATTACTATTGGTTGCCTGATGTGGAAAATTACTGACATGTTAGAAGCAATTAAACTGTTGTTCAGTTATTACTCTCCTTATGATACAGTTACTATTGTAACAGGCAACAGTTTCATAGGTCACACTAGTACTGAAGTATTTGAAGAAGTGGTTTCTGAGGTGATGGAACTAAGTAACTCTGAAGGGTTTAGATTGATATTTAGTGATATTTTTCCTAGTCCCTGTTATGTAAGTGTAAAAAAAAGCTGGCAAGTGAAATGACAAACATATGTTGAAATTCATTAATCAGGTCTGTCAAAGTAATAAATACTTGGGGAAATTTAGGTTAAAAATAACTTCAGTGGAGACTGGCTTCATTTGAGCCACAGTGGGATTGGAATAGTTGGTAATTCTGTTAGGAAAATTATTCATCTTTTTAGGAGCATTTTTTTTCCAATTGTAAAAGCTTAACCAACAAAATTATAGATTTAGAATGTGCAATGACACGTGAAAAGTATGATGTGTTGTGCTTTACTAAAATTTGGTTTAATGATTGCAACCAACCTCTAATTGTTCAGGGGTTTAAGGGACATCATATGGTCTATTTGAACCATAAAGGTGGTGGTGTGTCTATATATGTTTCTACCAAGTTTTTCTCCACTACTGTTTTTTCTGATAAATGATGGAACTTTTGATTAAATTAATTTTGGCAAAATGTGACTCAAGGGTGGGAATCTTCTACAGACTTCCAGTTTAGGGAAACAGCATGATAATAGATTATGTGGTAATATCTGAGAATTATTTCATCAAGGATATGATATAATCCTGGGGGGGGGGGCACTAACCTTCCAGGAACTGATGGGAATTTCCATTCTACCAAGTCTGCTGTTGAAAGTAAAATTACTGAAAGTTGTATTTTGTACAACTATGAACAATTCATTAAACAACCATCTAGGGACAATAACTTATTGTTTGGTTAAATCACAAGTCTAATTTGTTTTTAAGTTGTAACATTGATACTCAGTTGGAAATTCTGATCAGTATTCTACTCCGTGTGAAATTGTGTAGAATAGTGATATATTTGTTAGATTAAGTGCACCCCTTAGGAGGTCTTATAAAGCTGAATTTGAGTCTTTAAATAAAGAAACTAGTTCTTGACACTGGGAGAGGCAACTGGAAGGAAAGTCAGTTGAAGAAAACTGGGATATTTTTTATGGTACATTAAATGCCTTAATAAACAAGTGTGTATCCATTGGCATGGCCAATCATTGCAACAAATGTTTCCTTCTAAGGTGGACAAAAAAAAAAAAATATCACAACTGAAAAATAAAACAAAGGCCATCAGGAGGAGGTATAAATGTACTCCATGCCTCTATCAAATATAGATGTAATACTAAAAAAAAATGTTGAGTTTATTTCTGAAAATTAGAACTAACTATGAGAATTGGCTAGATGAGAAGACTCAATGAATCAATAATAAAGCATGCACGGAAGCAACTGCACGGCTCAATAGGTAATCCAACAAAACAAAGAAAAGGAGCCAGCAGAACATGACCCAATATGAAACTTTTATTGGTAAAATACCATATCAAAATAAAACAGAGAGTATTGCACAGACCGGTTTCGGCTGGTAAACTAGACACAGCCTTCCTCAGTGTAAAACAAGCAACTTCAAAGCTGAATTTAAATACAATGCAAAGAGACATGATTGGATAAACCTAAAGCTTGTCATTTAGACCTGGTGGAAATAAACCACCTAACTTAATTATCCATTTTTTCTCTTTGGAATTTAATAAAGAATGCCAACCTGTCTTATTCACTTTTTTACCATGAACAATGTCAATAATAGTGAAATGAAAACTAGCTGTAGGATGTGTTTGCTGATGTTTGCATAAAGCATTGTGTATTCTGCCTTTCTTAATATTGCTTATGTGCTCCGAGATCCTTAATCTTAGTGGTCTGGATGTTTGACCAATATAAAATGCGCCACATGTACATGTGGCTAAATAAACTACCCAATCGGAGCTACAATTAGCAAAGAATTTAATATTGTATACAATGGCAGAATTTCTACTAGTAAATTCTTTGGTTTTGGAAACTTTATTGCAATTAGTGCAATGTCCACAAGGGTAACAACCAACAGGTATACTGCCAGTAAGAGTGGTTTGTATTGGTTCTGGGAGACTATTATCATGCACATGTTTATAATGATTGAAATGGGTTTTCAGATAAATTCATTTACCACAAATCACAATTCACTCCACCCATGCACCCTGTTGTCCTACAGTTTCAGAATAATATTCTCAAAGATTTACATTATGCCAGGTCAGTATCTACTATTAAAAATAACAACATCTCTATATCTGAACAAAGGTCAATTATTGATTTACAAAATAATCATGACATTGTGATTATTTCAGCGGACAAAGGTGGTGCTGTTGTGGTCCTTGATTGGCAATATTATGATCAGGAAGCTATGAGACAACTATCTGATGAAAAATATTATGCTAGGATGGTCATTAATCCTACACCAAAATTTCAAAAGGAAATTCTGCCATTGTATACAATATTAAATTCTTTGCTAATTGTAGCTCCGATTGGGTAGTTTATTTAGCCACATGTACATGTAGCGCATTTTATATTGGTCAAACATCCAGACCACTAAGATTAAGGATCTCGGAGCACATAAGCAATATTAAGAAAGGCAGAATACACAATGCTTTATACAAACATCAGCAAACACATCCTACAGCTAGTTTTCATTTCACTATTGACATTATTCATGGTAAAAAAGTGAATAAGACAGGTTGGCATTCTTTATTAAATTCCAAAGAGAAAAAATGGATAATTAAGTTAGGTGGTTTATTTCCACCAGGTCTAAATGACAAGCTTTAGGTTTATCCAATCATGTCTCTTTGCATTGTATTTAAATTCAGCTTTGAAGTTGCTTGTTTTACACTGAGGAAGGCTGTGTCTAGTTTACCAGCCGAAACCGGTCTGTGCAATACTCTCTGCTTTATTTTGATATGGTATTTTACCAATAAAAGTTTCATATTGGGTCATGTTCTGCTGGCTCCTTTTCTTTGTTTTGTTAGATGAGAAGACTAACATGAATAAAAAGATCTTATTGAAGCACTTGAGATGCTTTGGGAAAGAAAATACACCCCACGTTAGTATTAAATATGTGGACTCTGCTATTACAGACTTTGTTGAACTAGCAGATTTGCTGAGAATTCTTTTAAAAGGGCAAAAGGATAACAACCAATATGGTAGGTAGTAGATCTAATGTTTATCTGAATATTTCTTATGAGTTAGTTTTAGAGGTACTCAGAGGCATTAAAAAAGTGCAACTGCAGGCCCTGACAGTTTGTGTGTATTTTTTTTCTGGCATAGCAAGACAGTATCATGCCTTCAGGTACACTTTCGGCAATCACTAGAGAAGGGATATGTTCCCAACATATGGAAAAAGCACTTGTTGTCCCAATACTCAAAGAATATGTACAGCAATTCCTGGACAGTTATTTTTTTGATCTCGTTACTGGGAAAATGTTTTGGGCTAACAATTTGTAGTCTGCTCCAGGAGGACACAGGACAAAAGATCAATATGTATGAACATGGTGTCCTTGTGGGGTGATCATGTTTGACTAATCGTATTCAGTTTAATGATAACATCTGTTGCTCAATGGACTTGGGTCTTGCTAATGACATTATTTATATCTCTAGTGAATGCTTTTGATTTCTGTCTCCCATGACAGAATACTTGATGTTATGTCAAAACGTAATATGAATATCTATATTGTATGTATAACCAATTGGCTATCAGAAAGAATATTTAGAGTAAGAATAGAATATTCATAGGATCATAGGAAGTTACTAGGCTGTTGGCCCTGAGGCACTTACAAGCCAAGCCAAGAATTTAGCCCGTGTTCCAACAAGTCAGCACCCGATGCCCCTGTCAAGCAGACATAGGTGGAATCCCAGGGATATTTTCTGTTCCCCATCCAGCTATCCAGGTTGCACTTAAAATGGGTTAATTCCTTTTCAGAAATAAGAAACTTTGATTTGGGGTTTCCCCAAGGATCTGTTCTTGGTTCCATGTTTTGTGTGCTATTGATTTTTGAGTTCTCAGTATGTGAAAGCACCTGGCTAAGTAAATTTGCTACTGACACTAAGTTGGAGAGTATAGTTATAAATATGTACGATCATAATAAATTTCAAAATTGGTTAGATATTTTATTAGGTGAATCACTGAAAATGGGATGCAATTTAATGCCAAGAAATGCAATGTGATACATTTTGGTTTAGGAAACCGCCATTATCCTTATGCTCTGAATGTTGACAGTATGTTTTGTGAGAGATTTAGGATATACAGTGGACGATGCTTTTGACTTTGATCATATGAAGAAAGTGGTGAGGAACTGTTATGGTCTTTTAAAAGACATCTTGAGTGGTGTGAGTAGTAGAGAGAGAGAGAAGCCTTGATCAAGCTTTTTACTTCTGCAGTATGGCCAATTATGAAATATTGTGTGTTTTTTGGTGGTTATACTGCTTGCTAAATAAATAGACTTGAGGCAGTCCAGAAGATGATCATTAGATAAGTGACAGAGAATTGAAAAATCTTGGTTAAAAAGAGAGATTAGAGAGACTCTCCCTTTACTCGGTTATAGGCTTGTAAGAGATGACTTGATTCTTGTGTATAAATCATTAAGAAATGAGGCATTAGGGATATAGACTTCGAAGATGGCTGCACATTGAGTAACAGCTTAATTCTAGCTCTCCCAGTGTGAAAACAGAAACTCAGCAGAGAAGGCCAGTATACTTGTGTTTATGGATAGATTTCAGTAACTGGCTAGTAAGTATGCACTGCCTGGATGCCAGGAAAAAAAGAAATACAGAGGAACTGGAAAAAATCATCTACAAAATGTGAGGAAGAAACACTGACTGGGGTAAAGTTCTGCAGCTGTTCAGCAAAAAGCAATGCAACTTCCAGACATTAATTCTATTAACCTACAGAAAGATACAAGACAATTACACACAGACCTGGTTAAAATAAATGAAACACTGATGGAGTGTTTCAGCACAAACAACAAAGGGCTAGGAAAATAATGGAAAAAGCTTTAAACAAATATTCAGGATAAGGTGACAAAGCTGCAAAAATCAGAGTTCAAAATGAAGAAAAGGCTGGCTGAATATGAGATTGCTCAGGAAGAGATGTTTCAAAAAATAAGAGAGTTAGAGGACAGAGCACACAGGGAAAACCTGGTATTTTCAGCTATACTAGGGAAGCTGGAAGAAACAGACTGAATTAATTTTATGAAAGCACAAATAAACAACTGGACTGGTATTCCACAGCAGGAGTTGTGAGCTGAAAGGGCGCATCATGTGTATGCCCCAAACCTTACTATAAGAAAGCAACCTAGATCTTTAATGGTAAAGATGCAAACCTACTAGCAGAAGGAGTCGATTTTGACAAAACTGTGGCAGGGTGACAAAGTACTAAAAGTAGGAGACAACAGAGTGTTTGTGGAGAATGATTAGTCATTGTTCACCAGGCAGAAGAGAAGCAAATTTATTCCACTATTCAGGAAATGTTGAGACACAGGTGTGAGATTCAAACTGCTGTACCTAGCTGTCTTCAAAGTATTCTTCCCTGGAGGGAAAAATCATTTTTTGATGAAGTACATGCTAAGAAGGAAATACAAAAGTTTGTCCAACAAAAAGTGAGCTGTGAAACAGAGAGATATTTTTGTTCTTGTTCTTCAGGTAATAAAGACCACATAGAGACTATACCTGTGAATCTGTTTTGACATAATATGTTAGAGTGAAAGATGGGAGCATGAGAGCTGACTAGAAAATTTTGAGAGTGTTGGAAATGAAGCAGTGACAGGATTTGGGAGATGGAGATAAACAGTAATAAAACCAGTAGCTTAATGTGAATCACAATGCAATAATTATGTGTGTGAAATATGACAGAACAAGAAAATCTGGAAATATTGGACTTTCTCAGAATTTGTTGGACTTATAGGGGATTCTAAAGCATATGCCCAACTTCATGTCATTAATGTTCAAAAAATGCTTTGGTGAGGGGAAGAGGAGGGAGAGAGTCAACTGTAAGTATGTTTTTCTTATTAGCACCATTTTTGTGGTGTGTTTTCTTTGCATGCTGTAAAAGTTTTCTCAGTTATTTTAAATGTAATGGGGATTGTAAACAGGTGCTGCTGTTTTTTATGTTCTTTCTCCCTTCTGTCTTTCTTCTTGTTAAGGTTTAAGAAATGTATGTAATGCAATGAAAAAAGCCTGATTAAAAGAGCATGACAAAAGAAAAAAAATAATGTGCTTTTTCTCATTCTTGCATAGGGGAAATGACTGGATTTAAGGACCTTATATTGATTTAGTAATAAGTTTTAAGAGTAAGCAAGTAAATGAAAAAGAATATTATGAGGCTTTTTTGTAGCAAAACATGTATGCTCAGTAGCAATTCTGCAGCTGTTTTTCATGTTTCCATGGAAACAATCTAATAAAGACAGACTGCCTGGTTTTCTTGTCTCCAAGGAGATAATCTGATAAAGAGAAACTGGCTACAGGCTGGTGGAGAATGATTGGCTGAATGAAAAAAATGAGAAGAGAAATTGGCTAGGACATAATGTTCTATGAAAGCATTCAGGGGTTTTCCCAGCAGGAAGAGCTATAAAGAAAAGGCAAAACCAATTAGCATTTAGTAGACGTACAGGCTGCAGCATGAGTCTTAGCATGTTTAACCTTTCTTTTAGGTTAACTGAAGTATGTGAGTGTGGCTGTCAGTTTGGGACTTTTGCTCCTATTGGGAGGATAAAGCTTCAGTATTTGAAGATGTACTTATTGTTTTGTGTTAGTATTACATTAATAGGTTTTGGGGTGTGTTTTTTTTGAGGGGTTGCAATAAAACAAAATGTTCTGTAAGATGTGACATAAGCTAAAAATGGATATGAGAAGAAACAACTGTTTAAAAGTTCAACCTGTCAAACAGTGTATGAATGTAACATAAAAGCTGGAACTGGACATTTAACAAAAAGGTGATATACTTAAAAGGTGGGAATAATACTTTTTAATGCAACAATACTTTCTGTAATGTCTTTTAATGTCAACAGTCTCACAGATAAATACAAAAAAGAGAATAGTGAGCCATATTAAAAATGTGGAATGCAAATAGCTGTGTTACAGGAGACACACTTAGAATGAAATGAACATGTGAATTTGATAAAGAAAGGTTTTCAGGATGGTTATTCAGCAGAATACATGGGACAAAGGAAAATATGAGTACTTATATTAATTGCAAGAGGAGGTCTAATACTGATAGAAGAGGATAAAAAAAGACAATAATGGCGGATTTGTAGCGCTAAGGGTCTTCTGGCAAGGGAGGAGGGTTACAATGGCATGTATGTATGTATATTCCACCTAAAACTGCTATAATGGAGCTTAAAACATTCTGGGAGAAATAATCAATTTTCAGCAAGGAATATTACTTGTAGGTAGGGACTGGAATGTGATTTGCAATGGTGAAACTGTGTCTGGAGGGCCCAGAAGGGAAAGTATAACAAAGGAGGGTAGATTTTTGAAGAAATATATAAAAATATTTGGCATGGAAGATGTGAATTCAGTAATGGGAGTTCAGAGTGAATGTACATTTTATTCCCCAAGATATAAAAACTTGGTTAGATGAGACAGAATTTACATTTCACAGGAACATATGCTTCTAATCGAAGGTCTTGATACACACCCAATAACTATTTCAGATCGTGCATCAATAATAACAAATAAAAACACAGGGTGATGAAATAAAAACAAGACACTGGCACTTTCCCACTTATCTGTTGAAAAGAGAGGAATTTAAAGAATGGGTAGTGGAAATTATTCAGGAGCTATTAGAAAGGATAGAAATGTCTTCAGAAAATGTAGCTAGGGAGTGGGATAAAATTAAAGTAGAGTTTAAAACTAGGGTGGAAATAAAAGAAAAGGAGCTATGGTTGAGAAGTAGCAAAAATTATTTAGAGGGGCTGACAAATGTTAAAGTATTGCAGAATAGAGGGAATCTCACAGAACAAGAGGAGGATCCATTGCAGAAAGCTAAGCAGAAAGTAAGGGATTACCTTGATATGATAATACGCACTAGTTTGGAAAGTTTGCTGTTAAGCAACTGTTTTTTGTGTTCTACTGTTATCGAAGCTTTTAGCACAATGACAGGCAACTGAAAGAAGGGGCTGTTGCCAAACTTAGGAAGCCTATAACAAGGAAGGTTACAAGAGACCCTGTAGAGCTTTTAGAAATATTTCAGAAATTCTGTGAAAGTCTGTATAAAACAGAACAATATGGAAATATAGAAAATATACAAATGGAAATGTTTATAGAAGAATTAAATATGCCAAGATTAGAGGTAGATGACTGTCATTCACTAATGGTTAGGACAGGAGGAGATGAGATAAAAATTGTGATGTATAACCAATCTACAGGAAAGTCCCCAGGAATAGATGGTATTCCTGTGGAAGTTTAGGAGGGAAAAGACTGATAAACATTTGGAAGGTTTTGTTTAGCAGTATTTTAAGAGAAGGAGAAATGCCAACATCCTGGAAGAAAGTGGTGGAATTTATCGGAGAAAACTGCCAAAGGAACCAAGGTATTGGGAGCAAATAACTAGAGAGGGAAAGGTAATAGAAGGGGAAGTGGCCAAGAATTTATTTGGACTGCAGGTTAGAGATTGCCTTCCCTATCAAGGATTGATATCAGAATATAGGCAAAGAGAAATAAATGGGGGGGGGGGGGTCCTAAATGAAAGACCAGCACTGGTAGAGTATTTAGTAGAATCTAGAACAGAGGCTGCTGTTAAAAAAGGAATAATTAGTAGAGCATATGAAATATTGCATGAGAACTATAAGAAACAGTCAGAGGAGGTTAGAAAGGATTTGGGAAGAGTGATTGGATAAGCAATTCACAAATAAACAATGGGAGGATATATATTGCTTGGAAATGTTTACACACACACACACATTTTTATACCTTAAGTAGACTCCAAAGAATTTTTCCTCAGGTTGACAGCAAATGTTGGAGGTGTGACAGGGAAGAAAGAAGGTACCTAGGAACATATTTTCTGGGAGTGCAGTGGTTTGGTGGACTTTAATGATTCCCTGTGAGATGCACTGTCTGAGATGTTGGGTCAGCGGATTGGTGTGATGAGAGAGATGATTTTTCTGAGCTGTGATAAAGAATTGGAATTGCCTAGACATGGTAAGGGTTTGCTGTGTCTAATTATGGTGGCTGCCAAAAAAGCAATTACTAGAAAATGGAAATCAAAATCTAAACTAACTATATTAGATGTAGTGAATATAGTAACAGATATAAAACAACTGGAATTGAGATGTTCAGAAAAGATTAGGAGCAAACTACATAGGAAAAATGGGAACTATACATACAGGGGAAGAGTGAGGTTTAAAAGAAGGCAGGACTTAAATGAGCTATGTAATGTTGGAGTGAAAATGATTGGGTCGATTGTAAGTGATGTATAATGTTTGCAACTGGGAGTGTGTCAGTATGACTTGTGATGTAAAATGCTTGCAACTAAGATTGTGTCGATGTGGTTCATTTTCATTTATATAAATGTATGATCACTTATGTCGTGTTGGCTTAATAAAGATGTTTCTTGTTTTAAAAAAGGGGCAAGAATTGAATAATTTATGTTATGTTATTTAGGTTAGTACGATATATAGCAGTATATGTTTGTTAGTGTTAAAGTAATACAATTTGATTACTTTTGTGTAAATGTAGATTCACCTGTGTTACAAGTGATGATTCAATAAAGTTAAAAAAATAAGGCATTAGCAGCTTCTCTTGGTATTTACATTTTTTGAGCATAGTATCAATACCAGGAATAATCTATATGTGAGATTTCCATGTTAAAATATTGGTTAAGAGCAGGTATTTTCATCATTGAGCAGGGACATTATGGAACTCTCTCCCTAAATATATATAAGGGAAGTTGGTAGTGTTGATCTTTTAACTTCTGAATAGATAAATGGTATAGAAATTTTGTTTATATTTGTAGGCTAACTGCTGGTAAACTCTTACATGGCTCCTAGGAGCCTTGAGTTTGAATTTCTTCTGCTTTGAACTTCCACACTGAACATTTATTGAAACCTGAATGAGGGTCTTATTACTGCAGGTCCCTGTTGACATGTCAAGGGCTTTTGAAACACTCTGCCATAGCCATTTTCTGAGTAAACTAAAAGACTTAACTTTGGTACTAACATTGTTTGCTAGGTTTCACAACTATCTGAAAGATTTTTCTTGTCCTAGCACCTGGAAGCTCCTATGATCAGAGCAGTACCCCAAAGCTCTCTTTTGCATGTATCTTGTACTGATACCATGAAATCAATTTAGATGTGTGTCCGAATAGCTTTAAGCTAATTGAACCAGCAGGTTGAGCTTCGATCTTAAGAAATTTTTATTTTTCAAAATGCTGTAAAAGATTCTCCTGAACAATCAAAAAAAAAAAGATGACACAGTGACTCTTGGTTCTTCTTCTTCAAATGAGATTCTTCTTTAATGTGCAATCTTTTCAGAAGTTATTGGCTTCTGCTGGTACATTTAACACAGGTTTACTGCTAGGTCCTCTACTGTTTTCTCTCTGTCATTGATTTCCCCTCTAGAACTACCAAACTCTAACAATGTATGCAGTTGATAATACTGCTCATGCAATCCAGTATAAGCCATTCTGATGTTCAAACCAAGGTACAGAACAACTTCACTCATTTATATACCTGGTCACCCTCTAACAAGCTATTAATTAACCCTAAAAAAAGTAATTTCATGGTCTTCACCTCAGCCAATAAATTAGCCATAATCCCTTGCTGTCTCTTCACATATCTTAATGGGAATATAATACCTAATGTCACTGAACAGAGGTACCTAGGCCTTATACTTGATTCTACTCACTCCCTTACCACAGATATATATATATTGTAACTAATAAAGTCCTTGCTTAATTAAAACTGTTACAAGATCAATCACCTCCTCCCACCCACAGCACGCAGGAATACATTTTAGGAAGTTTCATGTGATTCTTTTATAGTTCTAGCCTGTTGCACATCTGTCTTGTAACGGTGGTGCAATGGCCTCTGCTTTACTTTGCAGATGTTTTGTTTAGGAAGGTTTTGCAGAAGTGTAGGGCACTAGATTGTGTCATTATGAAGTATAAATATGCATTTCCTCAGGCTTTTGGATACCTAATCAATTTGACACTATGGTCGTATGCATTTGGATGGTAGGGCTTAATACAAAACCTGATTCTCTACCTTGCAGATAATGACTCCCATTTTACCCAGGGAATGAATAGGTCATAGAGCTCTTACCCCAAGGAATCTTCTTCTTCATCTTTCGGCTTTTCCCAGTTAGGGGTCGCCACAGCAGATCACCTGTCTGCTCATGATTGACAGTGGAGTTTTACGGTGTTGAGTTGCCAGCCCAGCGCCCAACCTTCTACTGAAGGCACATACATGCACACACACACACCTAGGTCCAATTTGGAGTGTCCAATCCACCTACAGCATGTCTTTGGGATGTGGGAGGAAACCGGAGCACCCGGAGGAGACCCACGCGACCACAGGGAGGACATGCAGACTCCACACAGAAGGCACCCCAGCCGAGGATCGAACCGGAGAACCTCTTGCTGTGAGGCGACAATGCTAACCACTGCACCACTGTGGCCGCCCTTCTTACCCCAAGGAATGAATGGGTTTAATTGTGCAATCAGGATTGATGTTCTTGTTCATCAGTGATGACACTATCCAAAAATGACATATCCTTGAAAGCTCTTCTATTTCAAAAAGTTTTTTAGATGTGCCACATATCAAAGTGAAAATCTCTGCAGACCTCCTTGGGGGCAGTGCAGCCTGCACTACTACTTGCTCAGCCTCTCCCCATGTATTTATTCTTGGGTACTCCAAATAGGTCAAGGTTTTTAGGTCCCATTTTACCGGGCATCTTTTCTGGGAACCCAGTTGTCTTCCCTGGCTACTTTGCTTCAGAAAGTTTCTTCTCAGCCATCCCCATTTCCCTTTCAGTTGGGAATTCCCTCATCCTGTTGTTGCAACCCTAGCATTTAGCAGAAGGGCCCCTATTCCTTTTGTCTAGGATCCATTGTGGGTAATAGTTGATTTGTCAGGCAGTATTCTGCTTCATTTCCACCTCTGTGCCTCCACTGAGTTGGTTGTTTGCATCTCCTTGGCAGCTCCCAGTTTTCTTGTAGGCTTTCCAGCTTCAAGTGCTCAGAGATATTCTGCTGGGTCTACTTGTGTAGACTGAAAGACCATATAACCGAAAATTAAAACACAGAGACTGAAACAATGAACGTTCACAAGCATGAAAACCTAGAACAACAAACTCCACTATAATGACACTGATAACACCGACAAATATGTGTCAACACAACTGCAACAGATATGCACATAGCACGAAATGCAGAGCGAGCTGTTCTGTGTAGAATACCACTTTCAAACATACGTCAACGCAATATTGTACATTCCCAATGCAGTTATATAACAAGAGTCATTTATACATTGTACACAACGCTGTTGAAACTATGCGTTCCTTGTTATAAATAACTCTGAGTGTAATAGTACTACATTCATAATCCAGCGTACATCGCCCACAAGCTGACTACAGTGCACTTGTACGATACTCAACAAAACATTTCTAAACTGTAGCAACCTGTCACTGAAATCTCCCTGATTTAGAGGACTACTCTTCTTAGTGTGGTCTCACATTTAAGCAAACTACAGACAGAATTGTCCAAACATACAGCTCCACAACCGTCTGTTAGCATGAAATGTAAATAAAGTCCGGTCATATTTTCAGTAGTTTTAGCAATGGCCTTAACAAATTCAAGAGGTAAATACTCTTCCCTATTGGCCAAAACAGTTAGAAACTGCTGATGTCTCAGAATAAGCCTTCTCTCCTTAGGTGATGGAATATAACCTATTGACATTCTCACACGTAATTCATCAACATGGTCTTGTTCTCTTACCAAAGCAGATATTAATACTGACTGCTTTGTACCCCTACCACCTAGGAGACATTTAACTCTCCTATGCCAAGCTTCCATGGAATTTTGAGTCTGTGGTAAACATAATTTGTTCAACTCACTTAGGTTCAAGAATGAAATCAGAAAAAGTGGGGGAAATCTCATACTTGAGGACATCCTGGTGTTGAATTTTCGCTGTTTACCGTACACATACCAATCGGAGAAGTATTTTACAACATCCCATCCTTCTACCGGAAAGGTAGCTTTTAACAACTCAAATGTACTTTGCAGTTCACTCTCCTTTAGAAATGCTAGGGCTACAAGACGCTTTATGGCCAGTTGAAATGACTGGGATGTGTTTTACAGTGACGCTAAACCCAATGACTGAACCTTCCGCCATACATTCTGCCCAAAGTGGAATAAGCAACCTTTTGAATGGGCACTAGGCACATTAAGTCTCACACTTTTTAAGGTGGCAGTTTCTAAATCACATACCACATACCGCACTTCAACGTCAAAGCCATTCTCCAATAGCAGATAAAATATACTATGCCAAAGATAGTTGTATGACTTCAAAGACTTCTTAGTTAAGAATGAGGAGTACAGTAGTGGGACAGCTTTACTGTGGGTCCCATACTTTGCCAAACCATGAATACTGTACAATTGAGGGGTAGTTACACCTTTACTGAAGAATGTACCATCCATAAGCCAGATGGAGGCACGACTCAAGTCATAGAGATTAACTGTTGTAAACACAACTACGGTGGTTTCATTGCTGGGATCAGACATTACTTTACTGACAAACATACCAGTTTTGAGGGGATACTTTGTAAAATCTATATTATGTAATGTTACATCCTCTGTCCCATGTTGCAGACTTGTCTTACGTCTAACATGCCCCACCTGTTGCAGAAGTGCTTTTCTAATGGGTGTATGGTGGATAGTATCTAATGAGGTGGAAGCTACTGCGTCTTCGACTATGAGGCATGGGGTATCCCGACTGTAAGTAGCCCTCGTTTTTAACTCATTACACACAACATACCTGTCCACTTCTCCAGGTTCCCTTGGGTGATTATGTGCAACAGGCTTCTCTAGCATATCACCGTTTGGCATGACTACAGTTACTGCTCTTCCTTTGCAGCTATCTGAAATTTTATATTTACATCCCCAATATCTTTTTGGATTTCTTGTCTTCTCCAAATGGTACAGGTAGCTGTCAACTACCAGCAACTGCTTCGCCTTTTGTGAAAGCACTGTTTTGTAAATGTTGCCTAACACTCCCGGGGCTTCCATGTTTATTTCAGCCATAGTGTCTTCGGTGCATAGCACAAGGTTAGCTGATTCTTTGGGCTTATTTGACCAATTTGTGATGTCACCAAGTTCCGTTTCAGATGATTATTGTTTGCTGTTTCAGTACACTGCTTTACCATTCATATAGTCTGATTTTCCAGTAATTAGTAACAAGTTCTATGGATATGTTGAGTCTCCTTGTGGGATTCATTCATATGATGTTTCATTGTTCTGGATTTTCGTGCTTGTGAACGTTTGTTGTTTCGGTCTCTGTGTTTTAATTTTCAGTTTTATGGTCTTTCGGTCTACTGAAGTAGACCCATTCTGCTGCATCCATGAATGTAACAGGGTTTTCAGAATTTGAAGGAAGCTGTCCCATCCATTACCCAAAAGCCATAGAATCATGGTAGAGGTAGAAGAATCAAATACCCCTTCCCAGAATCTGCATGTTCTTTTTTTTTTTTTCTCCTTTCTTTAGGAGAAACTTGAATGCTCAGGATGATGATGAGGCTCAAAGCTCACTATACTTCTGTTGGAGAAACCTCCTTTTGGTTAGCTGTTGCAGTTGTCCCATGAGAGAAGCCAGGAACTGATGACAAGCATACTGTTACATTAAAGAGGACTTGCTAGTTCCAAGGGATGGCTGAATATTTCCTTCTTGACACTCCAGGATGTATTCTTGGCAGGATGAGAACATCATAATATGGTAGTTTCTGTTCCATGGAAGGTGGATAGAATATTTGAGTCATCCATGGCTTTTATTGTAACTTTGGATACACCCATTGCTAACAGCACCAATGTAGTAGCAGCACTAAAGCAACCCTGCTTTCTAGAGCACTGTGGTTAACCGTTTGTAGAGCATCAATGGTCATGGACCATTTTGGATAGCATGTGTTTTCATCCTCCACTTTGTCATTCAGAATGTTCAACTCTTCCTCACATTTGATCAGCTTTAAGAGGGATGTTTTCATAATATCTGAAGTGTTAAACAGTTTACCATAGGGTGAATGTGAGAGATTTTTTAAGCCCAGGTAATTATTACTTCTGTGGCTAGCTCCAACATGTTGCATCTCAGATATGATCACAGCAGTGCAGCAAGTACCAGCATTGCCATCTGTTAGTATAGATGGTTGCACCCATTAATGTTTGCCGATGATATGAAGGCATCCTTTATGGACATTTTAAGGAAACCATTGCTGTTGGGCCAGGACATTACTTCTGCTCTGGTGGCTATGAAAAAGAAAGTACAGACCTTTTCTGTTGTGATTGTCAGAGAAGAGTCAGTGGAGACCATGGTTCCACTTACCTCATCAGAGCAAACAACAGCAACAGCTACAGTCTGGCAACCATGCTTTGGGGGGGTTACCAACTGCACTGTGGTTACTGTGTATTCTGCGGTTTTCAGTGTAGTCAGTGAAGCAGAGGAGTTGTCCATTTTAGAGGGATTCTGTGATTCTGAGGGGCTGTCTGGCTACTTCATCTTAAGGGAGATAGCTGAGACACTTTTTCCCCCACTGGGATGCTTGTTTCACCATCACAAAGGACTGGCGAGCAACAGAATTCATAGAAATAAGTCATGCGTTGCACTTTTGTTCCTCTTTTACCAATTAGTTTTCCCTGGATATGCCCATATTATACCAGCTTGACCCATCCTTTTAGAGAAAAGGGTATTACTTTTGTTTCTTACTAGTAAGCAAAAGAAACCCCCAGCTTGAGAGCAATTTTAAATTTCAGCATCCTGATTTTATCCATTTCAAGGCAGAATTCCATGGGTTCACACTGCAGGCTATACTTTCAAATTTGTCCAGAGGAGATTGGATGTGCTGTTTGGACTTTCAGGATGTCTCCCTATTCATCAAAATCAAAAATGTGCATTGGTGGTTCTTGTATTTTCTCACTGACTGACCACCTCTGGTTCTCAGTTTTACAACTCAACCTCTGTTTTTACTCAGAAGTGTTCACAAAATACAGGGCAGTAGCAGTCGTTCTTTAACAAACCCTTTGCATCATTGTTTTACTTCACTTAGAAGGCTTTCTGTTCATGGCAATATCCAAACAGGCAGTCTTTGATGTCTGAAAACATGTGGGCAAGTTGTTTAGAAGTTTTGGAATTTTAGTTATTATCCCAGTATGCAGCATTACCCTAATATTAATGTTGGTCTTTTTAGATTTCTGTTAAGAGAGAGTTCTGGCAAAGTATCAAGTCTAGCATCAGCCCTACCCCAAGTGTATAAACCAAGGTTAGTCTGCTCATTAGATTACTAGGTCTTCTGGCATCTCCTATTCTTAAAAACATGTCTCCATATAATAATTCTTTGGTAGACAGTTACATCTTAGTGGTCACAGGGCATAGGTTCTTTGAATGGATTCCTAAACCTCACTCAAGATTTTGGCATAATGTTATCAGTGGTGGGCCATTGCAGACCATTTTAGATGTGTCATCTATCAGTCTTCATTGGAATAGTGTTTACTACAGATGTCTCCATTGTAGAAGGGTGGTGCTTGCTACAGTTTCCTTGCAGTCCATGGATGGTAATCCCAGCTAGATTTCCATACAGTACCATGTAAACTGACTAGCGATTAGAGAATTTCAACTGGAGCTTCCACAATTAGCATCTTCTTTCTTGAGGAACCACATTCTTACTTGTTCATAGGTATGTATTAGGCTAGATGCCCATGTGGGCCATTTTAAGCCTCACCAGTTTCTCTCAAAGGTAAGAATCAAATCCTGTATCTTGTATCTGTGTGGTAAACACCTTAACCATTATGCAAAGTCCCATTTTTTATATTTAGTGTATCAGTAAATATAAATGAATGTGCTCTTATTCCCTCTGCTGAGAAGCTGTATTTCTGTAAAATATATGCATGGGGTGATGGGTTCTACCTCTTAGCAGTCCACATTGAATGAATAAACTAATCTAGAGATTTGTTTCAATAGAAACATACTTTCTCCCCTCATTCTTCTGCTTTTTATTGCTTTTATTTATGGTTGCAATTGTACTGTGGTGTACTGAAGGTCCAGACTGGGAGCTTTTTGAAGCAGGTCAGTCTTAAAACATCCATCATGCTAGCTGCTCTATTTCCAATAGTAACAAGAGCCCTTTTGTACAACACAGAAACAATCCACTCAGAATATAAATTACAACAAATGAATGTAGTTTTTCCACTGGTTGAATGGCAAAATTTGAGGTTTTTCAACATCAGCTTGTCTGCATGTGTTAGACCTCAGTTTCTCCCATAGGTTCATAGGTAAGTACTAGGCTAACTGTTCTTATGGGCCAGTTAAGCTTAGTCAAATTCCCTTTCTTTTTTGCTTATATTAATCCATCCTATCTGGTATTATAATGGCCTTACCCATCCCATGGTTGATAATTATGTATTACGCCTAGTAAGAATAACTGAGATCATACCATAGATAATTTGAGGGGACCCATGGAAGGGATAAAGCATTTAGGAACTGCATCTGCCCATTAGTAGTACAGGGGACCATTCTGGGGTACATTTTCTGTTTCCCATCCATAGATCTAAGTTGTGCTTGAAAATGGACAGGGCTGAACTTTGTTTTATGTGGATGGAGAATCTGTTCTCTGCTAAATATACCTGTCCCTCCAAACCATTCTATTGATATTGCAGAATAGATTTACATCCTTAGACTGAGTATTTCTGATGCCATTTAATTTGCTGATGTGCAGTAAGATCAGCGGTTGCCTTGTATGTCAGACGCAGGTCACCACTTTATCTGTAGGAGACCAAATATAGTGACAGGGCTTTGAGTTGGTTCATGTAGGACATCTTGTTTAGGCCTTGTGTCCTTTTAGTAAGATATCTCTGTGGGCATTCCAGTTGTTGCATGTGTCTGAACAGTTCTATGCTGAAGAGGGCATAATATTCAATGACTGGCCTAAGTAGGGATGATTAAAGGGGGGGCAATGACATCCCTCGATCTAGACACAGTCCCTTTGTTTATAAGCTGTGCAATATACAAGGACTTTCTCACAATAGATACATGTTGGTCAGAAGTTAGGTCACTGCCCACATAAGTCCATAATAATAAGAATGAGAGTGTTGATGGAGAAGTACAGAGAAGGTCAGAAGGAGTTGCATTGTGTTTTTGTAGACTTAGAGAAAGCATATGACAGGGTGCCTAGAGAGGAGTTGTGGTATTGTATGATGAAGTCGGGAGTGTCAGAGAAGTATGTAAGAGTGGTACAGGATATGTATGAGGGTAGTGTGACAGCAGTGAGGTCTGCGGTGGGAGTGACTGATGCATTTAAGATGGAGGTGGGATTACATCAAGGATTAGCTCTGAGCCCTTCCTTATTTGCAGTGGTGATGGACAGGTTGACAGACGAGATCAGACAGGAGTCCCCCTGGACTATGATGTTTGCAGATGACATTGTGATCTGTAGTGAGAGTAGGGAACAGGTGGAGACAACCCTGGAGAGATGGAGATATGCTCTAGAGAGAGGAGGAATGAACATCAGCAGGACTAAGACAGAATATATGTGTGTGAATGAGAGGGAGGATAGAGGAATGGTGAGGATGCAAGGAGTAGAGGTGGCGAAGGTGGATGAGTTTAAATACTTGGGATCAATAGTTCAGAGTAATGGTGAGTGTGGAAGAGAGGTGAAGAAGAGAGTACAGGCAGGATGGAGTGGGTGGAGAAGAGTGTCAGGAGTGATTTGTGACAGACGAGTACCAGTAAGAGTGAAAGGGAAGGGCTACAAGAGGGTAGTGAGACCAGCTATGTTATATGGGTTGGAGACAGTGGCATTGACAAAAAGGCAGGAGTTTGAGCTGGATGTGGCAGAGTTAAAGATGTTAAGATTTGCACTGGGTGTGATGAGGGTGGACCGGATTAGGAATAAGCATATTAGAGGATCAGCCCAGGTTGGAAGGTTTGGAGACAAAGCCAGAGAGGCAAGATTACGTTAGTTTGGACATGTGCTGAGGAGGGATGCTGAGTATATTGGGAAAAAGATGCTAAGGATGAAGCTACCAGGTAACAGGAAAAGAGGAAGGCCTAAGATAAGGTTTATGGATGTGGTGAGAAAGGACATGCATGTGGTTGGTGTGACAGAGCAAGATGCAGAGGACAGGAAGAAATGGAAACAGATGATCCACTGTGGGGACCCCTAACGGGAACAGCTGAAAGAAGGTGATGAATAATAAGAATACTTGAGTATTAAGTTTCTTACAGAAACTGTCTAAACTCCTCCACACATTCAGTAAGGTTTTAAACAATTTTGTGTTTGAAAAACAGAAAGACAAAATAACAGCAATTGGAAGAAAGTCGATGACTGTCAGCCCAGAAAAAAAAATATGCCCATTATAAGACATTTGCTCTGGCCCAAAGCATATGATGCTACAAAATTTTAGATGCATTTTGCTACTAAACTGAAGAATACAGCCAAAGCAAAGACTCATTGTAATGAGCTGTATGCATCTGTAATAAGAAATAAATTTTGGTATAATAAATGATGAAACAAGGTGAAAGCTGTGGATGTATGCAGAACAAGTGAATGCAGTAGCTAACAGTTTAAACAATTAACTTAGTAATAAAATGCAAGTCAGATAAGTATAAGAAATAGGCTGTCATAAAAGTAATGACATTGAAAAAGACAACCATATGGCAATGCACTGTAACAAAGATCCAGAAAGGAAGCTGCTTCTACAGTTGAATTCAGGATTGTAATGTGTGTGGCTATAAGCTTGAGAAACTCATGTCTTACATTTAATCAAGTTTGCAGAATCTGTTCTTGAAGAGAATTTTGTAAAGGTGTGTAAAAACAGAAGACAACTGTATTCAAAAGAATATGCATGCTTTTAAGTAGAAACAGCTCTGTCAGGTCATGCGGAAGCGGAAAGGCTGAATAGGTTTAATTCACTGAGTGCAAGGCAGGGTTAGAAAAAAACAGAATTAATGTACAAGTGTGTTATCTTTATGATACTTATACTTTTAAACATCTTGAGTTAAATGGTTTGAGAGACCAGTATGCCTATTGACCTGCTCTGGACACTGTTGAACCTTTAAATCAAAGATGGTCAGGCATTAATATATGTTGACTGTTGGGCTTAACCCATCAAGATTTAGGTCATCAACACCTGCAACTTTTCAAGGCTGCAAAGCCCTCCCTGAGTGCTTTGTGTACTCACTTCCTGTTCAGAACTCTCTTGCCATGACTGGTGTGTGCACCTGAGTGGCACTCTGCTGCATTTTTGTTATGATTTTTTATACCTATTTGGTGCTGCAGTAGCATTGTCGCCTCACAGTAAGACGTTGTCCTGTTCGATTCTCAGCTAAAGCGTCTTCTGTGTGGAGACATGTATGAATGGGCGTACCTTCGTTGAAGGTTGTGCGTCAGGGCTGGCAACTCGGCATGTAAAAATCTACTGCCAATCATTAGCGGACCGGAGTTCCGCTGTGGTGACCTCTAACCGGGAAAAGCCAAAAGAGACAACAACATACCTATTTCAAACTTCATAGAGCATAGTGAGTGCATTTCATTGCTACTGGTTACTGGCCACTTAAGATCAGTTCATTCCAAATATTTTACCCAAATTCTTTAAAGATTTTTAGTTGTACACTCCCTTTCATCAGTTCCTTCTTTGGTATGCTTTATGTGTCACAAGTTTTAGAACTTTGACTCTTACTAGCTAAGTCTTATGTTTCACTGTTTTTGTGACCATGTTTTACTTTTTTGTGGGTGCAACATTTGTCTGGTGGTGCTGTGGTAGCGTTGTCGCCTCACAGTAAGACGTTGTCCTGTTCGATTCTCAGCTAGAGTGTCTTCTGTGTGGAGACATGCGTGAATGGGCATACCTTTGTTGAAGGTTGTGCATCAGGGCCGGCAACTCGGCATGTAAAAATCTACTGCCAATCATTAGCGGACCGGAGTTCCGCTGTGGCGACCCCTAACCTGGAAAAGCTGAAAGACGCAACAACAACAACTTGATTCTTGCCCTGTTTGGCAGTTTGCACTTACCTGCTGCAGTTCACTTAGCTTGTGCTTGCTGACTGTTAACAAGCCAAGACAGTTTTAAGTTATGTGTTTCAGTTTTTTGAAGAGTGGATGATCAAAAAACATTCAAAAAAATGTAAGTGTAGCAATTAAGTTCCACCTGAGGGCAGGCAGCCTGTGTTTGTAGCCTACCTTGAGGAGGAAGACTTAATTGCTGATTTTGACATATATGATAATATCAGTAGCATTATGATCAGGGATAGGAAGAAATGGCTATACTTGGCAAAATTCAAGGAAAATGCTCAGTTGACCACTGATCAGGCATGAGTCTTGAGTGAGTTTGCAGACAACAGTAGTTTGGGTGTTATTCACTCTACCTCTGATGTAAAATTGCTCCAGTGTGAGTTATGTTAATTGGTGTGGCAATGGTTTCAAAATAAATGTGAAACAAATATAATTATGTAGTATAGCTCGTTTTGTTAAAAATATTTCCACATTACATCATATAGGTGATGCATCCCTCTAATCAGATGTAGGCATGCTTGTTGCTAATTCCTCGTACCTGTGCAAAGCAAACCACAGGTCACAAGGGATGAAACTTTTTCCATATCTAGACAATTGGGTCCTGGCCCCTGCTCCAGTGAGAACCAGTCTTCTCTTTGGTAAGAGTGTTTGTTTTGGGAATCACTGTGAACATCAAAAAATCCAGCAGGAGCCCGTTTAGTTTCACATTCATTAGATACAGCAAGATGGATACCCTGTCCTGTAAAGCATTGCTTCCAGTGAACAGTAATCCTGTCTTTTCAAAAAGCAGTAATTTCTATCACTTAAGCTCAAACAGTTCTAGTACTGGACTGCTTGAGGATGCTGGGCCTCTTGGCTGACTCAACGTACATGATTGCTTGCACTCGAGTATATAGCTCTCCACAGCCTGGTATCACTCATCCCAGATCAGGACCTGATAGTCCTGCATCCTAGAAGATACCTACAGTGGATACAAAAAGTGTACACACCCCTGTTAAAATGCCAGGTTTTAGTGATATAAAAGAATGAGACCACAATAAATAATTTCAAAACTTTTCCCACCTTTAATGTGACCTATAACTTGTACAATTCAATTGAAAAACAAACCTGTTAGGGGAAAAATATAAAAAAAATGTACAATAAGCTGGTTGCATACGTGTGCACACCCTTAAAGTAATACTTTGTTGAAGTACCTTTTAATTTAATTACAGAATTCAGTCTTCTTGGGTAGGAGTCTATCAGCATGGCACATCTTGACTTGACAATATTTGCCCACTCTTCCTTGCAAAAGCGCTCCAAATCTGTAAGATTGCAAGGGCATTTCTTGTGCACAGCCCTCTTCAGGTCACTCCACAGATTTTCCATTGGATTTAGGTCTGGGCCATTCCAAAACTTAAATTTTCTTCTGGTGAAGCCATTCTTTTGTTGATTTAGATGTATGCTTGGGGTCATTGTCATGTTGAAAGGTGAAATTCCTCTTCATCTTCAGCTTTCTAGCAGACACCTGAAAGGTTTGGGCCAAAAGTGAATGGTATTTGGAATTGTTCATAATTACCTCCACCTTGGCTATAAGCCCCAGTTCCAGCTGAAGAAAAGCAACCCCAAACCATGATACTTGCCACCAGCATGCTTCACCATGGAGATGGTGTTCTTTTGGTGATGCAAAGTGTTGCTTTTGCACAAACATACCTTTTGGAATTGTTGCCAAACGTTCAACCTTGGTCTCATCAGACCATAACACATTTTCCCATGTGCTTTTGGGAGACTTGATGTATTGTTTTGCAAATTTTAGCCAGGCCTGGATGTTTTTCTGTGTAAGAAAAGGCTTCCATCTTGCAACCCTATCCCATAGTCCAGACATATGGAGAATACAGGAGGTTGTTGTCACATGTAGTGCACAACCAGTATTTGTCAGAAATTCCTGCAGCTCCTTCAGTGTTGCTTTAGGTCTCTTGGCAGCCTCCCTGACCAGTTTTTGTCTTGTCTTTTCATCAATTTTGGAGTGATGTCCAGTTCTTTGCAACATCACTATTGTCCCATATTTTCTCCACTTTTTGATGCCTGTCTTCACTGTGTTCCATGTTATAGCCAATGCCATGGGCATTTATTTTGTGTCTTTCTCCTGACTGATACCTTTCAACAATGATATCCCTTTGATGCTTTGTAAGCTGTCTGTGAACCATGGCTTTTGCTGTAGCAGGCAACTGAGTAAATGTCAGGAAAATCATACTAGGACAGCTGAACTTTATTTGGGGTTAATCAGAGTCTTTTTAATAGATGGCAGGTGTGTACCCAAGAAGACTGAATGCTGTAATTAAATCAAAAGAATGCAAAGTTCCTGTAATCACAGCTACACAGGTAAAACCCACACTCTCCAAAGCCAAGAACACAGCATCCATGGGACCTGACAATATCCCAGGCTGCGTTCTACATGAACTGGCACCCCACCTAAGTACCATGTTCAATCATAGCCTCACCTCAGGCTTTGTGCCCACTGAATGGCACACAGTGACTTTTATCCCACTCCACAAAGGGGGAGCCATCACGGACCCTGGGAACTACCGCCCCATTAACCTGATGAGCCCGGTCTGCAAGGCTATGGAATGTATCATCATGGAACTTATAAACAATGACATTGGTAATCTCCTAACTCTGGACCCCACCCAGTTCGGGTTTGTAAAAGGCATGTCTCCTAAACCTGATATACTTCTTTGAAGCAGTTACCAAAGCCGTAAATGAGGGTAAGGTGGTTCACACAGCCTATCTAGATCTCGCCAAGGCTTTTGACACCATCCCGCACTCTGGAATTATAGATAAATTCACTATACTAGGTATAAATCCCTATGTCACGAGATGGGTTGCCAAATGGCTCACTGACAGAACCCACACTGTGAAAGTAGCAGACTCCAAATCCGACTTCAGACCAGTGACAAGTGGAGTACCACAGGGTTCATTCCTGGGTTCTCTCCTTAGGTTCATAGGTTCATGGGTTCATACTAGGCTATCTGCCCTGGAGCAATTTTAAGCCTAGCCCGATTCTGTATGGCTTACGCCACCCCTTGATTTGAGTATACTGTGCCCTTTTTAAGGTTTAGTTTACTGTGCCTCTGTCTAATAGTGACACGGGAGTAATCCCTGGGACAAACCTACGATCCCCCATCCACTTATCGAGATTCATCTTGAAGAGATTCAGTGAGGTGCTCTGCCTCACATGAACTGGAAATTCTATTCCAGAGCGAAGGGAGCCTCTGGGTTATGAACCTGTCCCTCCAGCAAGTTCTATTTATTTCTGTGCTGAGGTTCAAGTCCCTCGAGCGTGTGGCTCTAAGGGATTTAGATTTACTGAGGTGGAGCATGTCCATTAATTCTGGATTTGACATAGCTTTGTATGTCAGGCATAGATCGCCTTGAAGTAGGCGGTATGCAACTGAGTAGAGCTGGAGTTATTTTAACTGAGCAGCATATGGCATCTGTTTGAGACCCTTGATCCTCTTGGTGAGATACTTTTGGGGTCTTTCTAATTGCTGCAGGTGTCGGGTAAGGTACATCCCAAAAGGGGCATTGTATTTATGATGGGCCTGATGAGGGATGAATAAAGGGGCACGATTACCTCTCTTGATCTAGATGTGAAACCCTTCATGATGAGGTGGGCTATGTAGAAGGTCTTTCTAACCACTTTGGCAATGTGGTTTTCAAAGGAGAGATTGCTATCAACTTGGGTCCCCAGGTCCCTAATAACTTTCTCTGTACTTAATGGGTTTCCACCTATGTGGTAATTTGTGGGCACATTGTTTTTGCCAAAGGGTATGACTATACATTTTTTGGCATTTAGCTTTAAACTATGGCGCTGGCACCAGTTATCTGTCTCTGTGAGACCTTTTTGAAGGATGTTTGTGTCAGCTGGAGAGTTGATTAGGGTGCCCAGTTTGCAGTCGTCTGCAAACTTGGTGAGCCATAGTCCTCCCACGTTTGCCTGTACCTCGGAAAAGTATATACTGAACAAGAGTGGTCCCAGGACAGAACCCTGTGGGACGCCACTTGTGACCGGTTTTGAGTCTGACATGGCTCCAGAAACTCTCACTCTGTGGGTTCTGTCTTTGAGCCAGTTTGCGACCCATCTTGTGACATAGGGGTTTATATTTAAGCTGGATAGCTTATCTGTGATGCCCGAGTGGGGTATTGTGTCAAATGCCTTTGCAAGGTCCAGATAGGCTGTGTGGACTACCTTCCCTTCATCTATGGCTTTGGTGACTGTTTCAAAGAAGTCAACCAGTTTCAAAAGGCAGGATCTGCCCTTGACAAAGCCGAACTGGGTAGGATCTAGTGTCTGTAGGTCCCCAATGTCTTTGTTTATGAGCTCCATGATGATCCTCTCCATAGCCTTGCAGACTAAGCTAATCAGGCTTATGGGGCGATAGTTTCCAGGGTCCGTAGAGGCTCCACCTTTGTGGAGTGGGACCACTGTTGCTGTACGCCATTCTGTGGGCACATATCCTGCAGTGAGGCTGAGATTGTATAGCTGTTTTATTTGAAGGATTAGTTCCTCTTGTAGTTTATGTAGGACGCAACCTGGGACACCATCTGGTCCCATGGAAGCAGTGTTTTTTGCTTTGGAGAGGGCAGCCTTCACCTGAGCATCTGAGATGTTTGGGAGGCAGCCCTCTGCCAGGATAGATACTTACTCTTTTGGGGGGGAGGGGGTGGAGAAGTTTGCACTGAACCTGTCTGCCAGGATATTGGCGATGTCTGTGGGTTCAGTGTATTTTTTGTCATTTAGAATCAACGCAGAACAAGTCTGGGAGTTGCATCCCAGGTTTCTAACATAACTGAAAAAAGCCTTATGATTGTCTTTGGTGTCCTGTGCAATTTTTCTCTCGAAGCTGGCCTTGGAGGATTTTGAGGGATCGTAATTTTTTGCTAGTACTGATCAGAGATGCCTTCCCTATTAGGGATTTTGCTCTATCATGTAGTAGCTTCCTCCTTCTGTTGTACAGTTTATTTATGGCAGGGGTCCACCAGACTGGACGCCTGACTTTGGATGATTGGGTCCTGTTTGGTATCTACTTCTCAGAAGTGCAGGCTAATACATAAGGTCTTTGGCTAACGAAGTTCGCAGATGACTGCAAACTAGGAGCCATAATTGAAACACCTAACGATGTGGACAATCCTACAAAAGGGTCTCACTGAGACAGATGCCTGGTGTCAAAGCCATGGCCTCAAGCTGAATGCCAAAAAGTGCATTGTCATCCCTTTTGGCAAAAACTCTGTACCCATGAACTACTGCATAGGTGGTAGTCTACTTAACACCAAAAGTGTGATAAGAGACCTTGGGACACAGGTGGACAGTAGTCTCTCCTTTGATAATCACATTGCCACAGTTGTCAGGAAATCCTTCTACATGGCACACCTCATCACAAAAGGTTTCTCATCCAAGAAAAAAGAGGTAATTGTTCCTCTCTACTCATCACTCATTAGACCCATTATAGAATATAATGCCCCTTTTGGTATGTACCCCACAAGACATCTACAACAACTAGAAAGGCCACAGAAATACCTCACAAAGAGGATTACCAGTCTCAAACAGATGCCCTTCGCAGACCATCTCAAAAAACTCCAGCTTTACTCCGTCGCATATCGCCTACTCAGAGGCGATCTCTGTCTAACATACAAAGCTATGTCAAACCCACAGCTGTTGGACATGCTCCACTTAAAGAAATCCCAATCCCTCTGAGCTACACGCTCTAGGGACCTAAACCTTGTCAGCACAATAAACAGAACATGCTGGAGGGATAGATTCCTGTCCCAGAGACTTCCCATACTCTGGAACAAACTACCTATCTATATCAAACAAAGCTCCTCATTAGCACTCTTCAAGAAGAATCTTGATGACTGGATGGGAGATAGGAAATTTACCCCAGGGATCACTTCTGTGGCTTTGCTCGACAGGGGCACAGGAAAAAAAATTTCTTGGGTAACAAAAGCCAGGGTACCTTTTTGGCTAGGCTTATATAGGCCCTAGGACCTATGAACCTATTAGTTGTACATTTTTTTTTTAATATTTTTTTCCCCTAACGGATTTGTTTGTTTTTCAGTTGAGTTGTACAGGTTATAAGTCACATTAAAGGTGGGAAAAGTTTTGAAATGACTTATTGTGGTCTCATTTTTATATCACAAAAAACTGGCATTTTAATAGATGTGTGTACACTTTTTATATCCACTGTACATACATTTCCATTGCCAAAAGCCACAGATTTCTCAGATTTGCAGTAGGAGGGAAATGCTTTCAGTTTACATCCATCTCTTTGGCTTTGTCTACTGCTGCCAGCAGCTTCACAAAGTGCCTGGCTCCAGTAATTGCCTAATATAGAGCAATAGGTTTTCAGATTTACCCCTGTCCAGATGACTGCCTCACCCTAGTGGAATCCTTGCAGGCAATTATCAAAGCTTTGTAATTTAAGTAAAATTTTCTTCAGGAACCTGGGTCTCACCATCATCAAAGCAAAATCAAACCTAACACTCTCAAATAACTTAATATTCTTAGGGGATGCCTGGATATGTCCCTTAATAGGACCTTCCTCGCAGATGGAAAAGTGGCATTGCTCACACTCTGCTTCCAAAATATTCTGTAGCGAAGGAAAATTTCTGCTAGGTTACATGAAGTCCTGGATCCTAATGCCGCCACTTGCTCACCTGCACATGAAAAAAACTCCAGTGGTATTTGTGAAAAAGCTGGTGTTCGCCTACCCAGATCCCATGATGGATACAGCAGTGTATTCAAAACTCAGGAGTCTCTTCAAAGCACCATAATCAATGGTGTCCCTTACCACAGATTCCTCAGATCTAACTTGGGAGTTTTTCAGGTTCAAGGGACCAGGGATGTCAGTTTGAGAAGAAAACACTTAAATGTCCTGGCTTTCAAGCATACCCTGAAAGAAAGTGTTCTTCAAGTAAGGAATAGACATCACTTTATTTGCTTTGCAAAGTGCTCATGTAGGCCTGCAAAAGAGCTGTGGAAGCAAACTTAACTCTGGTTGCATCCTGTAACCTACATCTGCAAAATGTTTTAGCAGACGGGGTAACCAAAGCTCTAGCAGACCTCTACAAATGGATGTTGCATAAGAATATTTTTGTAAATCTTACCAGGATGTGGGGTGTTCCACATGTAGACTCATTTTCCATTCATCTAAACAGACAGCTGAAGCAGTCCTGATGTGATCTAGCAACTCCAGGAGTTTGGAAAATAGATGCTAACTTGGTCAAATCGATTTCATTATACATTGTCTCTAATACCCTTGATCTCAGGCTTACAACTTAAAATAAGGGAGAAAAAGCCAAAAGTGTTTCTGAATACACCTTTATGGACATGCCAGCACTAATCCCCTCTCCTAAACTGCTTAGCGGGGGGGGGGGGGGTGACAAGTGCTGGAGTAGTGTGCAGGTAAATTATTTATTTATTATTTTATTTATTAGCATCTGTTTACTAGGAAAGTCTGACTTGGCAGAAAAAGAAAAAAATGTAGCTGAGACCTGGGGAGAAAAGCTCCTCGGACACTACAGATGCAACATGAATCCATAACAGTTGACATTAATTGCACAGTTACAATGGTTATACATATACAAAAATTGTGTGGAATGAAGTCATTAAATATTTACAAATAATAAACATAATTATACAAGAGCTATAGTGATGGACAGGAAAGTTAAGAATTGCTCAGGTGGTGAAAGGTTAAAAAAATGAAAGATGAATTTATTATTTATGTCCAAATGTCTCCCTAGCCAGCTTGGTAGATAAGGGCATCCTGACAATGTAGCAATTGTCTTATATTCATAGATAACCATTTAATCCTTAAAAAACATAGTATGAGAGAGATGCACATACATAATTTCACTCGAGTTAAAAAGGCTGTCAAGAACACACACACACTGCATCCACCACACACATAATCTATCACACACACAGACCAACCTATGCTGAGGCACTAAAAAGCAGTCTTAGGTTCATAGGTTCATACTAGGCTATCTGCCCTAGGGCATTTATAAGCCTAGCCAGAGTGTGTTTGGCTTTCGCCACCCATTTTAAATTAATTTTGCTATGCCCTTTTTCTTCTGAAACCTCAAAGATTTCCTAAGCTTATAAATGGTAATGCATATCCTCAGCAATCTCTAAACTAATTACCAAAAGAAACACCTGCACCACAGGTATGTCTACACCTAGGGAAGCCCCAAGTGCAAAGTCCATAAGGTAAGCCAGCACATTACCCATGACTCTTGTCCTAGGGACTCCATTGTATGACACACAGATGCCCCACTCACCAGACTGAACAAGGAGAAGATAATGGTTAGTTGCTTATTTGGAGCCAGGAGCTGCCAAGTTACACATACTGTCAAGTCACTACACCACAGGTACCAGTATGATTCTATCATAGTTCGTGTAGATGTTAACAGCTTGCGACATACTTCATTAGGTTTATATGAAGAGAAACATTGTTGATCTTTCTGAATATGTATTTCAAGCTGGTATGAGTGTTGCATTGAGCAGTATTATACCTTCAAGAATGATGCCACAGTACAAACAAAAGATGACTGACTTCAGTAATTGGATTAGTTTCTGGTACCTTTCCAGGAGGATTCAATATTTGTCAGCATGGGAGGACATGGTAACCAGATCACATTGCTTTGCAAAGGATGGTATATACCTGACTTCACCAAGAATTCTGAGTATTGGCTAAAATTTTATCCACCCCCCTTTGAGCCTTTTTTAGGCAATGGCAAATTGACAAAACCTCCAACATAGTAAATAAAAGCCAAAGAAACATGAAGGTGTTACTGCTCAATGCTAGGAACCTAAACAACTACAAATTCTCCTCACTCTGGGGAATACAGATATCTGCGCCGTTATCAAGACATGATTTAAATCCACAAAAAGTTCTCCAGCAGTGCAAGGCTTCAGTGCCTTCCACACATTTAGGCAGTCAGCTGCACAGAGAGAGACAAAAGGTGGAGGAGTCAGAATCTATATTAGCAATATGCATTAACTCTGCATTGGATAAAAAGGACTATGCCTTGGAATTTATTCATGTGTAAATCACCATAGACAAAGTCCCATACCATAGCCTAGCAAACTGTAGGTCACCCTCTACATCCCTGGAATCCCATAGATCGTACCTACCTGCTGGAGGCATTCACCATTAAACCAAATACCCTATTTATAGGAGACTTTAACTTATCCTTCTGTAGACTGGGAAACAAATACTGTCTCATACTCACAGGCACAATGATTCCTGGACTTTATTAACACACACACCCTTGAGCAGGTAGTTCATCCACCCAACAAAGGTTCAAACATACTGGATCAAGTACTCACTAATACGGGCAAGCACAGCACCAACCTTCCAACCCCCAGTGTGATACCCTCACTGGTGATGTCGGACCACAAAACTGTTTCCTTCAAAATAAAAATCAAGTACCCCAAGCCAACCCTGCAACAGTTAGGAACTATTCCAAAGCAAACTGTATCCTAATAAGTGATAGTTTGTCAAAATTCAATGCCCCTCACAACTCGAGTTCACAGAAATCTATGTGGAATCGTTCACAGAGACACAACCGTGTAAATGACTATATAGAGGCTGCTGTTTGTACTATAAATAACAGAGTCAGAAAAATACAGCCAGTATGTAAGTAAATCCAGTGACTACAAAAATAAAAACAAACAAATAAAACAGAAGTCACTGGAACCACAAGTAGATGGTTTATTAGACTCAAACAGCTTTTAAAACCGCTAGTAAAAATTTTTGCCTTAAACAAGATTTCTTCAGGCATATCAGACAAAAAAATACCATCTACTATTTATAGAATATCAAAGTGGGTCATATGATGACAATCAGGCTCGTTTGTGTTTCTCTTTTAAATTTAAAACTTTTAAATTTAAAGTCCTTATAAAATACTTTACTTTTGCTAATGTCTTAACATTGTTTGCCACTGCAGAAGGCACAAAACTCAGACCCTTTGATAGCACAGATAATTCGTCTGTATCCAGGATGTGTTTAGATAGATTAAACACTAGGCCGTTCATCTCCTTGTTGTTTGGCTTCTGGTTACAGGCCTCCAAAACGTCTGTTTCCTTTGTCTTGCTGAATATTCCTTCTGAGGCTTTGCTTCTTCCATTGGGAATGGTTCCTTCAATAAAAAAAAAAATGAATAGTCAGTGGGTTCCGGGGCTATCACAGAGTTAGCATTCACGGTAGTTTGTTCCTGCTCATCAGCTTGTGTATCAGCTGACTCGTGTCTCTTTGGACCATCGATGATGGCATCATCATTCTGCTGGGCTCCTGTTAAAACCTCATTTGAAGGGCACTGGCTGCTGTGCTCAACCCGATTAATTGAGGAGGTTAATAGTGCTTCACTGAATGGTGCAGCATTAGAAAAAGGGGTTCTTTGGTTTAAAGTGACCAGATGAAACAAATTATTGGGATTTCCATCATTTTCAATCACAATATTATTTTTAGGAGCTCTATTTCCTTCCCAAGGCCACACAAATACATTGCCCGTTTTAAAATCATTTAGGTCCCTTAGCAGCTTCCTTTTTTTGTTTCTACAAGCCTTTTCTCATATGCATGCAAATATTCCTGCATTTCATGCAGTAACTTAGAACGCACATTCAGTTCAACCATCGAGATAGTTCAGCATATTTTAGCTCAGTGTTGTCTATCTGGTTAGATGTGTTGCATGTCAAAGCATATTATGTGGGTAAAACGAACCAGAGGTTAAAAGATTGTATCGGCAGCTACCTGTGTGAGATTAAAGGAGAAATAGTTACAAATGCACTATATAAACACATTAGAGACAATGGCTCTGGAGGTAGTTTTACATTTTCAGTTCTAAGAGTAGTTGACAATAATTTATGTAGAGATAATATTAATGATTATACTGACAAGAAAGAATTACACTGAAGGGCACATATTTTACCTGAATTGAATGGCTATGTATTGTTAAAGCCTTTATTAAAAGAGAAACACAAACAAGCCTGATTGTCATCATGTGACCTGCTTTGATATTATATAAATGGTAGATGGTATTTCTGTTTGATATGCCTGAAGAAGCCTTGTTTAAGGCAAAAGTTTTTACTAGTGGTTTTAAAAGTTGCTTGAGTCTAATAAACCAATTCATTACAAACTGCTTGTCATTCCAGTGACTTCTATTTTACTTGTTTCCTGTTATAAGCCCAAAGCAAACATCTTAACTTTAATAGGGCATATAGCAGAATAAAAAAAAATCATGGCTTAAAATCAGGAACAGCAACTTCCATAATGATAAGAGCTCTCTAGTTAAACTAAACAGGAAGCTAAGAGGACTGTTTAAGTTCAACAAGGCCAACTACGTGGTCAAGATAGCCCCACAGGCTAATGACAACCACAAGGCCTTCTACAAAGCTATGTCTGAAACCTCAAAGGCAGCATACATTAGTGTGCCAAACTGGTGGTCAATGATGCCACCTACACTGAGCACAACAATGTAGCAAATTTGCTGGCTGACAAATTCAGCTCAGACTTCACCCCCAACTCTTCTCCTTCCTCCCCCAATAAAGTAGCTACTAGCATACATCCCCCACACTTTTATCAAGGAGCATGTTTTGGCAGCACCCACCAAGGCTAAAAACTCAGCTTCATTGGGCCCTAACAGTATCCCAGAATGCCTTCTAAATAGCTTGAAACATGACCTATCAGGACCACTTGAGTCACTTTTCAGCTTCAGCCTCAAAACAGGCTTTGTACCAAAAGAATGGGGGACTGCAACAGATATCCCACTTCACAAGGGTGGACCATCAACCAACCCCAGAAACTACAGACCTCTTAGTCTGACTAGTCTAATATGCAAAGCCATGAAATGAATTAACACACTGAGGAAGGGCATTGACCTGAAAGCTTTGTGTATTATATATAAACAAATTTTCTACTTACTATTACCTGTCTAGCATTTCTGATCACTGGACTTTACCTTTTTCTTTGTGAACATATGTAAACAACATATGCATGTGGTCAATGCAGTAAGAATATTTTTCTATGTCACCCAACTTAGAAGTAAGGGCATGGCATCCAGGTCCAAGGAAATAATAGTGCTACTTTATTCAGCCTGTATCCGACCCATCATTGAGTATAATGCCCCCTTCAGTATGTACCTGACCAAACATATGTAACAGCTGGAACACTTGCAAAGGTTCCTTACCAGGAGAATCCAGGGTGTAAACACATTGTCCTGTATGGATCACCTTAAAGCCCTATTTCTATCCAGTCTCCTACAGGTTACTGAGAGGTGATCTATACCTAGCATACAAGACATCCTCAGATCCAGGTTTGATGGACCTTTTGCACATCCACAAAATAAACATCAAGAGAACCACTAATTCCAAGGATTTAAATTTTGCTTGTGACATAAATAAGACATGTAGGTGAGACAGATGTGTGTGAAAGAGGATCTTCATATTCTGGAACAGGCTTTTCATTCATGTGAAGCCGTGTCCATCCTTAACCCCATTTAAGCGCAACCTTGACCAGTGGATGGGAAATTGGAAATTCACCCTGGGATTGGTCCCCATGTCAGAGGCAGACAGTAATGCCCAAACTAACATACCACCCCCCCACACACACACAGACACGATAGGTTCATAGGTTTATACTAGGCTAACACCCACGAGGGTCTTACAAGCCTAGCTGTGAAATCCACCCCAGATTTGATCCCTGGTTCCTTGGAAGCCTATATGAGTGGGGTACATTAATAAAGAGGTTGCTAAGAGTTATATGTTAGTTGGGAATTAATCTAGTTACTAGTGACCTCTGCCCATCAGAGACATGGGGGCCCGACTGGGGTTGAATTTGATTTCCCATCCAATGATCAAGGTTTCTTTTGAATAGGGTAAGGGATGAACTCTGCTTATAGGTTCATAGCTTCTAGAAACTTCCTAACATACCCCCTCCTAATAAATGGCTGTGATATATATAGGGACACAGTTGGGTTGGATTCAGACCTCCCAACCGTTTCGAATTACTCGGTTTTTACCGAGTTTTGGGGTCCAAATGAAGGGGTGCCACGATTCCCGAGTGGCACCCCTTCATTTCCGATTTTTCTTTACATTTTTAAATTTTTCGTGCTGTCGGAGCTGACGTCATCACGTGTGCAATGACACGTCAGCTCCGCCAGGCTACCAGCCAGTCGGAATTTAGCTCAAGGAGCTCACATCATCATTTCCGGCTGGCTGAAACGGCGGGAATTTGAGCTGGGATTAATGGCAGCGGCCAGGCAGCAAGTCAGTAACACTAGGAGGAAAGCTGAGCAGTTCATCTGAAACGGCGGGAATTATGGCGGCGGTCGGGCAGCAACACTAGGAGGAAGGATTAATGTCGAGAATGAACAGAAGAAGGGCTTGTAGTTCGTCCGTCAAGCCAAACAAACTACTCAGGCAGGTAAGGACAGAAGTGTGTGTGTGTGTGTGTGAGGGAGCATAAAAATATTACGTTATGTAGCAGTTCAAAGGTATGCTTAAGACACATGCAAACGCAATACAATTAGAGCATAGTTCATGATATAGTTGGCACACAACTTAGACACAATAAACTGGGCATAGTTCAGGATATGTTTTGTACAGGTCTGTAATAGCTATCAAAGTGTGTACCCCCCCAAAAAAAATGGTTGGCGAGAGAGTAGAATGTACATTGTCTCATTGTTTTATTTGTTCATTGTGACAGAAAATAATAGTGTGCAGTCCTAGTTATTGAGGATAGTAGAAGTTTTTAAAAGTTGAGTTAAAAAAAGCAACATGCAGTTACAAGACAGCCAGTGTACTTTGTTCAGCAAACAACAGTGGTGTACATTGAGAGGAGAAATTATAAGTAAATGTTGTTTGGAGCAGGGATGTATTAAATTAAGATACCATGCACACACTTATTCGTTTGCAGATTAGTTATCTATTTATAAATCTTCAGTTATATTCACTGCCTTCCATTTGCAACATTTTGGTTCTGTAATGCTAAAATTATATGAGCTACTACAAATAAAACAAGCTCTTAGAACAATTAGTTGTCCATTTATAACTCTTCAGATTTAGCCACTGCATAACTCTCAACAGTCCAAAATTTTGCAGAATGTCAAGACGTTTTCATCATATTTTCATCTTGTTCCTTTTAAAAGGTGTAGTTTTATGGCAAAATTAATTGAAGATTGATATCATTAGATAATGGTAAGCATTTGGATGTTATATCCTTAAGAAAATGTGGAACAATGCAAAACCTGTTATTCCAACAACTTTCTATTTTTTTTAAAGCAATATGTAAAATCTAGCCGTGAATTTGGTCCTTTGTCTACACCCTTACCCTCACACACATTATGTTGGGCTCTGTACAGAATTCTTTTGCTATAAGGATAAGAGGTATTATCCACTGTCTGCCAACTTTGTACAAACTACTACAGAGAAGATACAAATGTTTACTTTGCTGTCAGAAAAAAGCGACACTACTGCCCGACCCTATCTAGAACAAACTTTCTTACAGTTTTAGCTTAAGTTTTTAGTTTATTAATTTCTTAACCAGGTAAATGAGCTTGAAATTTTGGACTCTTTACAGTCACTACCTAGGTAAGCATGCTGTATCTGGATACTTTAGAGTAGCATAACCAGACAGCCTGCAAGTTTTTTTTCCCCTGTACATTTAAATATGTTGAGAACATACTTGTTTCAGTTAGATACCCACTAAAGATCAGGATTAAAGTCTAGACCCTGGAGCTCTGAGGAAAGAAGGAAAGACCTTAGCGAACACTTTCAGATTTGCTCTCATTCTTCAATCTCTTGTATTTAAACTTTTACATGTTAACTGCTGCTCCCACTAAAATAGACACTTAAAAATGTTACCTTTTATTCATATGATTCCCCCATTATTGGCTTTGTTGTTTTGTCCATGTTTTTTGTGTTGAGGTTAAGAGCTATGTTGAGAAGTGATAAATGAATTCACTAAATGATTTCAGTCTTCCTATTTTTCAGGCAGCTGCTGATTTGGAATAGTGGTATGTTGTTCTGAATGTAATGCATAGAGTCCTGGGTTCAAAACCTGCCAGTGAAATGCATGATGGTAGCGCAGCATTTTATTCTAGCAACTTTACAAAATTATACAAGCAATGTTTAAAATGTGTCCCTGGTTTTTGACCTTTTGTCCCCCTCCCCCCCAAAAAAATGAAATTGAGAATAAGTGCGAGAAGCTGTGCAAGATGCCTATGGCTTACACTACTGTCATTCTATTTATAGTGTGGGTGTGGAAGCAGACTTTTATCATGGAAAAGTTCTGAATTGGGCAGTTTTGTCATTATTGGTTCATGTGTTTTGTTTCATTGCCTACAGTACAGATTACTGGTAAAATGTTCAAACAATAATTTTAAAATGCGCTCTAACGTGTGTTGTATTATACAAGGAATATAATTTAATAAAGTCAGGAAGGTATGTTTCTTGTTTTGTGTGCAAGGGGCCAATGATTTGAAAACAGCCCAAAGGTAATCTTTATCCACCACTGGCCAGATGCATTTTCTTTGGATGTGGTGTGTGTGGGTTTCAATGAATGTGAGTTTCAAGGGCAAAGTTTAATGTCAAGCTTATTTTCATTGTGAGACAGTATTGCTTTGTTTACCAGATGATGTCTTTTAGTGTTTCTGCATTGTTGTGCTGTAAAATATAAAAATAAAATTCAGATCATTGTAGAAGTAAAGCAGTATGCATACATTAGTAGTGTTTATGGTAAATGGGGCAAAATAGCCAGGTAACAGGACACTGGAATGGCTGCAGGGGGACTCTGGTGCCATGTTTTGGTTGTCTGTTCTTCAATTTGCGTTCGAAAGTTGGTATCCCACAATTCCATTGGAGTGGGTGGGGTTACATAATTATGTATGCAAATTAGATGTTAATCAGCGTACAGATTTGTACCTATTTTTCATGGGCCTTGTCCAGATTTTTGATGTTTCCAGGTTGAGAGGTATGGTTGGATTACATGGCTAGGCTTATAAAGGCCCTGGTGATTGTTAGCCTAATATATACCTATGAACCAAAGTAAGTTGTATTGTGTGTAGTTAGGCAGTTTTGTGAACGTGTAGTATCATACAGCAAAGAGGAAGTGGAAAATTTAGTGGTGATTACTAGTGTACTTACAGGAAAAAGTGGTAGAGATGAACTGAGGAGAAGCTGAGTGTCAAAGAAGATAAGAAATTAAGCATGGAAAAACGTAGATGATGAGTAACAGGGTAAGGAAAGGGTTTTAGTTTAAACAAAACTCTGTTAAGATAGATATAATGAATGGTGGGGGACAGATGTTATTAATTTGTGAGTAAAAGTCACCTTGTACAGAGATATTGCAGATGGGGTGAGGATATTTACAGGTAGTTTAATAGAACTGTATTGCATAAATGCTTTCAGCTTCAGTCAAGCCTATAATGCCTTTTTGTATACTTCCAGTTCAAACCCATACCTTCTTATGGTGTCCAGAAATTTATAGGTTTGGCTTTCTTTAATTAAGTGACTTACCAGCTAATAACATCTAGTATTAGAAAGTGCAAGGAGTTAATAATGCAGCAATACCATTAGTCTGGGATGTCCTACAGTGGAGAAATTAGTCTTTACCACTTATTTTCATATTTATGTTTGTATTTTCATAACTAAGAGACTTAAGTTTTATTGAGGTGTATGGAGAGAAGCACCAATATGGGAGACTGGATAATTCATTGAAAATGCTGGTTTATGTCATAATATACTGGAAATATTGCTAGTTGTGTGTTAGTAATTATGAAAATAAGTAATATTTCCATATGTACTTAATACTTCAAAAACCAAGCGACTTACAAACTGTTGCATGACATTAGGCAAAAACTTAGATGACGTTGAAAAAAATTGTCTTTGATACTTGAACTGTACATTGCACATCCTGAGGGATATCCAGTATTATTTGTATCGCTAGTTATACAATTAAACTTATACGTTGTCCAATCTCGCCTTCATTCTTGCTGGATGGGTTTGGAGCCGATCCTTGGCTCTGACTCAGTCACTTTCTGTAGCTCGAGAGCTCTTTACTGGCTCGAGGCTACCCCTTATCCCAGAATGCCCAGCATCAGCTACCCAGATCTTGTTTGCCGCTTTAGCTGCGAGGTTGCGTCAATACTGGCTCAGGCTTAGTATAACTTTTTTCTCTGTTTAAAGTTAAATAATTTACTTGAAAAGTTAATATTTTTTCTCTGTTTATAGTAGTTTGTAAGTTTATTTAGTCGTAAACCCCTTATCTTGTCCTTTTTTGTGTTTTTGTGCTGTGTTGGCCGTCGCCCCTTAGTCGCTAGGCCTTCTGTTGTTCCCTGAACTCGTTTAAGTTAGAGTGTTCTCTGCCCCCCTTTAAGGACAGCCGTTTAAGTTAGAAGCTCTCCTTTAAGATTTTTATCAATATACTTTTTTTATTATTGTAGTGTGTCTTTTTGTGGTACTTCCTTTTTTCTCATAATGTCCAAGGAAGTTAACACCTCAGGGTTTAAAAAGTGTGACTCATGCTGTCAGAAGATGTCTCTGACAGATGGGCACACTAGATGTGTATACTGCTTGGGGGCTCTGCACCTGCAGGACTCTTGCTCTGTTTGCCATGCTTTTAGTCCAAGCATCCTGCAGTAGCAGGAAAACAAGCTAATCCTCCGTGGATTGTTGAAACAGGATTCTCCGGCTAAAGCATCTCAGCCAGTGAAATCTTTGAAGTCAGTCAAGCCATCGGCTCCATGTTCGGAACCAACCTGTGAGCTTGACAGACCAAGTGTGTCAGTGCCCTCTAACACAGACAAGACTACTCCTCCATTGGCTCCAACTGTTACCACTGAGCCGTCTCGAAGCCACAAACGAGCTAGGTCTCCTTCATTGGAGCTAATTTGCTCGGTGCCACAATCACCCTTATTTCAGAGCACAGCCAGTCATTGCTCATTTTCCCACTCCTCTCGATCCTCAAGGTTATCGGATCAGGACGTGGAGAGAGTGGTCAGTAGGTTGCTGAAGTCACAGGCCCTTGCAAAATTGCTTTCAAGCCCGCCTTGGCTCCATCTGTTTCGATATCGATTCCTCCTCTGACTATGCTTAGTTCAGAGCCAGAGTCCATGGACCTTCCAATAGTGGTTCCTTCGACTCCGATAAAATCCTTGTCAGCTCCGATTACCTCGGTTCTTCCTTCCATCGAGGTATCTGGGTGCCAAAGCTCTCTCGTCGGCTCTGAGGGGGGAAGTGGCATCGGACACTTGTCCGACCTCACTCTCCCTCTTGGAGCATCGGCTCCCACATCAGCCTCAGAGCCTTCGTCCTCGGCACAGAGTGGGATTCCTGTCTCTTCGGAGCTGGAGCCCTCTTTGTGTCAAGACCTTGATGCTTTCGAGGTCATACGGAGAGTGCTGTCCCCACAGATGGCCCCACTATCAGTCCCATCGGCTCTGTCCCCTTCGGTGCTTGTGCCAACCTCTGCCCCTCTTCCAGCCTCAAAGTGTAGGGAACCTATGCCCCAGGACACCCCATTGGGTGAACCCTCTTCCGAAACCTCCCCAGAGCATTCTGAGTAGGCTTCCCAGAAGAAAAAGTGCAAGAGGAAGCACCAAGATTCCCCTGAGTCTGTCACCTCAGATACAGACCTGGATGAATCGTAGGGGTCCCCAAGGTCCCCCTCTGAAGAGGTTTCCTTTTCGGACATCCTTGAGATTCTTAGGCAGAGGCGTAGCTGGACTTCCCTAGCCACCACAGAGGATGAGTCTGTATACCTGGACGTATTTGGTTCCCGACCCTCCACCTCCTGGGTGTCTCCACCTTTTGATCCACTCATGTCCATAGTGTCACAAAAGGCTTGGTCAGCTCCAGATTCCATGGAACCTGTCCCGAGGAGACCTAATAAATTTATCACAGCTCCTCAAGACAAACAATTCCTGACTAAAGGTGTCCCAGTTGATGCCATGGTGGCAGCAGCAGCCACAAAGAGAGAGTTAGCTGAAACCTCCTCATCTGTCCATCCACGGAATAGTCTTGTAAGATGGACAGATATGGGAAGCAAATATTTTCATCAGCGACCTTCTCCCTTAGGTCCCTGAACTATCTTTCCCATTTTCCTAGACTTCAGAGGGATCTCCTAAAAGAGCTTGGAGATACCCTACAAGGTCCCACAGCTGAGGGAGCTTCAGCCAAGGTAGCTACCTAGCTGGTGACTTTAAATTCAGTAGTCAACTCCTCCATGAGGCTTATTTTATACGCAGCCAATGGAGCGAGCAGAGCTGCAGGAACAGGAGTGGCTCTTAGGAGACATTCTTGGCTGCAGTTGTGTCAGTTTGCAGAACCTTTCAGAGCGTCCTTCACCAATATCCCCTTTGATGGCTCCTCTCTCTTTGGGCCTCAGGTGAAAGACACGCTTACCAGGTGCCAGCAGGAAGGCAAGATGCTGTCTGATGTGGGAGTCCATTTTTCCACTCCTACCACGACATACCCAAAGGGTCAGAAGGGTGGAAAGATGTGGTTTCAAAAATCCCAGGGACCCTTGCCTGATGCACGTGGTGATTTTTCCCCCCAGGGGCAGAGGGGGAAACAATAACAATGGTTCACGCCGCCCTCATGGCAGAGGGGGTCTGCAAAATCAGGGTGACAGAGATACGTTCTCTTCCAAACCCTATCAACATCCCTGAAGGGATGCCTGACTGCTCAACTCTGGAGGTAGTCGGGGAAGGCTTTCATTGTACCCAATCGCCTGGCAAAATATCACAAAAGACAAATGGCTACTATCCATTATATCCGGAGGTCACAAAATTCCCTTCCATCAACCCCCTCCTGTTTCAAAAAAATCCATCCCAGATGTTCCGCCCAATCTTTGGGATCAGGCAGTCACAGAGGTTTCAAGACTGCTAGAAAAAAGAGCCATCCAGGAAGTCCCCGCAGACCAAGTAGGATCTGGAACTTACTCAAGATTCTTTTAGTGCCCAAAAAGACAGGGGACTGGAGACCAATTCTGGATCTCAGCAGATTAAACAAATCTGTACAAAAAGAAAAGCTTCAGATGGTAACACGGCAGTCCATTCTCCCTTTTCTGGGTCAGGACAATTGGATGTGCTCCATAGATCTTCAGGACACGTGCTATTATATAAAAATGGACAGACAGTCCAGGAGATTTCTACACTTCTGGCTAGGGGCCAGTCATTACCAATTCAGAGCTCTGCCCTTTGGTCTCACCACAGCCCCCAGGGTGTTCACCAAATGCATGGCAGTAGTTACGGCTCACCTGAGACGTCTAGGATTCCAGTTGTTTCCTTATCTAGACAGCTGGCTCCTCACTGCTACCACCAGGCAGCAACTTATAGAGGCAAGAGATTACACCATGACATCCTGTTCTCAACTAGGCATCACAATAAACTTAGAAAAATCTGACTTTTTGCCCTGTCAATCTATTACATACATAGGAGTAGAGCTAGACACAAGAAAAATGATTGTAAAATTGCCTCAGGAAAGAGTTTCCATTATTTGACAACAGGTGTTACTTCTCCTGAGGAGCAAAAGAATTCAAGTCCGATATGTCCTTCAAGCTCTAGGGTCCATGGCAGCAGCCATTCTTCTAGTTCCCTTAGCACGCTTTCACATGAGAATCCTTTGGTGGCTTCTTTTCACACAATGGTCCTTCCAGGAATTACCCATGTCTCACATGATGCTAATTATGAAATCTTGCAAAAGACACCTTTCCTGGTGGATGGTCTCCCCACTAGTGACTCAGGGCAGACCTTTCATGGAATCCCATCTGTTTGCCACAGTGACTACGGACACTTCCCTGATGGGGGGAGCATTATCTAGGGAAGACAGTCCAAGGCACGTGGCAACCTCACGAGTACCACTTGCACATCAACGTCCTGGAGATGAGAGCGGTGCTCCTAGCATCTTCAAGACTCTCTCCCTGCTGGGACTATTGCAATACAGATGGACAACATGTCAGTGGTTTGGTACATCAACAAACAGGGCGGAACCAAGTCTTACCCCTTGTGCCGTGAGGCCCTCAGACTGTGGCAATTGGTGATTTCCTCCCAATGTTTTCTGACAGCAATGCATATCCCTGGGAAATCCAACGTAGTAGCGGACAGGCTCAGCAGGGCTATCCTCATGCCGCACGAGTGGTCTCTGAAACAGGAAGTTGTGGATCTTATTTTCCGCAAATGGGGTCAGCCTTGCTGCGATCTCTTTGCCTATCCCCTCAACAACAAATGCAGCAGCTACTTCTCCCTTGTTCCTCCTCCAGGTCAGACACCCAGGGATGCTCTAGTCCACAATTGGCCTCAGGGACTCCTTTATGTATTTCCCCCCCTTCCCCCTAATTCCAAAAGTCATTCAGAAAGCAAAATCGTTGGGTTGCAAGATGATCCTTATTGCCCCCTATTGGCCTCGACAGATTTGGTTTCCGTTCCTTCACCCCCACCTTCTAACCCAGCCTTGGGTTCTGGACCCAGTGCTGGACCACTTGATTCATCAGTCAGGTGAGTTACACCAATCCCTCCAATCTCTCAAGCTCACAGCTTGGTTACTCCACTTCCAATCTTAGCCAGGCTCCCCAATATTTCCCCAGCAGTGCGTGATATTATTGTTTCCTCCCATAAAACAACTACAAGGAAAGTTTATGCTAGCAAATGGAAAAGATTCTCTTACTGGGCAGAATCCAGGAATTTAGATCCTTTTATAGCTCCTGTACACGAAATTTTGGATTTCTTAGCAGAACTGTTTCGATCTGGTGCAGCTGCTGCTACCATCAGAGTACAACTAGCTGCCATTTCAAATTTTCACATTGGAGTTTTTAACTCAAGAAGAATGTCTCTCAAACTCTGTAAGGCCTTCATGAGAGGTACATCTCTACTTAGACCCCCAGTGAGAGAGCCCCGTCCACCTTGGGATCTCAATTTGATTATGGCCTCCTTGATACTGCCACCCTTTGAACCAGCAGCATCATGTTCTTTGAAATTTCTCTCTTGGAAAACTCTCTTCCTAGTTGCTATTTCTTCTGCCAGATGTGTTTCAGAACTCCATGCCCTATGTGTTCGCCCTCCATACCTGGCTTTTCACAAAGACAGAGTTTCTCTGAGAACCAACCCATCTTTTCTACCTAAAGTTTGTTCAGAACACAATTTGAATCAATCCATTGAACTTCCCTGTCTTTTTCCCTAATCATTCCAACAAGGCAGAATACAGATTACACCAATTGGATGTGCATAGACAACTACGTTTCTATTGACATAGAACTAAAGAGCTGAGAAAATCAGATCAATTGTTCCTTTCATTTGCTAACAACAAACAAGGCCTTCCAGTTTCTAAAGTAACCTTGTCAAAATGGTTATCAGACACCATTGCCTATACTTACCATTTGCGACAAAAAGATCTTCCAGCAAGACCCAAAGGTCATTCAACCAAGTCAGTAGCTACTTCTGTAGCTTTTCAATCTAGATTGCTCATAGATTCAATTTGTGCAGCAGCTACTTGGGCAGATCCTCATACATTTATTTCTCATTACAAAGTAGATGTGGTCTCCCGGGGCAGGGCCTCCTTTGGTTCCATGGTTCTGAAGAGTCTGTTCCAATGAGCCACCCAGGATTGAGGTGCTAGGGACACTGTCCCATCCAGCAAGAATGATGGCGAGATTAGACAACTTAACATAAAGAAGTTATGTACCTACCATAACGTTCCATGTTAGTTGTCCTTCATCTCACCTTCCTTCTTGCGTCCCTCCCTCCTTCCCCTTTCTTCGAGGATTGAGAGGAGTTTAACTTGTTTTGTTCTTAGTTGCTTCCCAAGCAAACCATAACAAGTGTATATCCAGGTTTAATAATAATGGATTATCTTCTATGATTATGTCTAGTGTGAGCTATCTCAAACAAGATCTGGGTAGCTGACGCTGGGCATTCTGGGATAAGGGGTAGCCTTAAGCCAGTAAAGAGCTCTCGAGTTATAGAAAGTGGCCGAGTTGGAGCCGAACCCATCCAGCAAGAAGGAAGGCGAGATGAAGGACAACTAACATGGAACTTTATGGTAGGTACATGACTTCTTTTTTTTCATATTTCTATAAATATATCAAAAAATTTGCACTTACAGAGGAATTTCTTGTTGTCATGTGAAAGGTTATGCCTGGCAAACAAAAATATTCCAGCAATATATGTTTAGGTTGTATAATTTTCAAGACATGGTAACTTGTTTGTGAAAGTTTAGAAAAAATATAATTTGAGGTTTGTGTACATTATAATATATTAATAAATTTTATTCACAAAATATTTACATTTGTTTATCTTGTGGTTTTTAAGTTTATTTTTCAGAAAATATTCTGTAATACAAGATGTATGTAGTCTGCTAAAGGTGACATGCCATACCACATAGGTGTTAATGGGTCAGTCAGAAGAGCTATTAATTGCACCCCAGTCTGGCCACTTTGAGCTGACAGCTTGGATGATTACTGTGATTCCAGGTAGGTGAATGGATTCAGAGGATGTATGCAAAAATAGTAAGGCAGGCTAGAAAATCAGATACTAGAAAATCGTACCTTTGTAACTGAAAAAAGATTTTTCATTTGGTGCGATTCCAGGTACCTTGACCAAAATAAGACTAAGGTGGCTAAAGCTCTGAAATACCTATCAGATATCAGACCTTTATAATTACAATCTAGCTTATGCATCAGTTAAATTCCAAGGATCCTCCATAACTTATATCTGCACAGACAGCTGAGATTTTATTTGCACAAAACCAAAGAATTGAGAAATTCTGATCAACTATTTGCTTTTCAGAAGTGAAGGAGAGTAAACCAGTAAACTAACAGACAATTTCCAAATGATCTGCTAAGTGTATCTTTTTCTGTTACTGTGCTTGGGAAAGTTGTCCCAGGACATATCAGAGAACATTCCAGTAGAGCTGCAACAGCTACCACAGCCTTCCTTGTGTATGTACCACACAGGTCATTCTCAAAGCAGCAAGACTTTTGACCACAACTTTTCCAAACACTTCAGTTTAAGAGTAACTTCCAGGGCTGAGGTAGAATTCTGCTTTGCTATCCTGCAAGGCTTTATTTCTTAGTTGCTGATGTTTACCTCTCATACTTTTTTTCCAGAATACTTTTCCCAGATACTACAGTAAACATAGTAGAGTTGTCTTAGGAACTTGATATAAGTGTAGGTGTTCAAGTAGATTCAGTGTTGTGGTCCGGTTACCCTCCCTTCTTCCCTATGCACTGTCCGATTGTTCTTACTCCTGGAAAGAAAGACTGGGCACTTCTGGAGTACACAGGGCTTTTATATCTGGCCCACTAAGGCTTTAGTGTTGAGATATTCTACCCTGTTTGTGGATTGGGGCAAGAAAGATCAAAAAATAACTTGACGCATCTTTAATACCACTGACATCTTTGCATTCTGCTGACATAGCTGTCAAGCAAACCTCACCCAAGTCATCATGTCTCTTTTCTAGCTGCATGTTTACTCTTTTTTAGGCCAGGAACCCCAAAAAGTGGTTCAGTAACATTGTTCTGCCCAGAGGCCCAATACTCAGAAAATATACAAAAGGAAATGGACACATTTCCCCCTATGGGCCATCACTAAAGTTTTGTATCCTTTCTCTGCTCCAGTAGCAACCACACTACGTTGTCTGGCTTAGGTGTTTAATTCAGGATTAAGCTACTCATCTGTTAAAATGTATTTGATAGCTATATCTAATTCTGTCTAGGAACTAACTTGTTTTCACTCACCTCCTTGAGGTCTTTCTGAGAGAGATAATTTTCTTTATATAAGTCAGTGTTGTAGTAGTACTAACGCTTCTGCAAAAGATCTAATGTCTGGCCTGACTTAATAGTTTACCACCCTTCCTGTCTGGGCCAGCCATACACTCGCTTCTTGGGAAATGGCTCATTCTTCTGATAGAAGAGGTGTCTATCAATACCAACATGTGTTCTTTCTTGCTGGAGTGAGAGCTGCATAAATGTTTGCTTGCTCATCATTGACAACCTGTTTCCGCATGCTTCAGAGCTAGTATACATAGGTACCCCAGTGGGAAGTTGAAGTCTACTTTAGGTTATACTGAATTGTATTTTCTTGGGGGAGTCCAATCAGTTTTGCTGGGGAAGGGGTATGTCCCCTCAGGGAAAAGTAATACATCTGCATGTAATTAGCCAAATCTGTTACAATGATTACTATTCACAGTGTTTAGTGTCTGGGGTATTACCATGACATTCTAATTATACCATCTGCTGGGACTTCAATCTCAAGATGCTTTGGAGATGGGAGGGTTTTTTCCAAGACAGTTTGTTGAAGAAGAGGCTTGAAACATTTTTCCATTCTGCCATATTGTCAGGCAGTCCATTGCTTATGGCAGACATCGCCCCTAAGAAAAGGAAGAACCATTTTAGGGAGAAGGAGGTAAAAGACACAGAGGAATCATCTGCAGCCCCAGAAATCCCCATTCAGCTTGGGAGTGCAAGACCCAATGAGATGGCATTGCAGCTCCTAAAGGCCCACACACATGAACTATTCAAGGCCTTTGATATTGCCTGTTTGGAGCTCAACATGCTTTCAGTCCCAAGCTGAAGACTTCCTTGACATTGACCCAGGTGATCTTTCACTGGCAACCAAGTCCAAAACCTGGTTTATTGTTTACAGAGAAAAGAACTATACCGCTTTGGTTTTAAGTTAGGGAAGATAGTGGCAGATAGATGGAGGTCTCAGACTCCTCTGTTTGCATTTCCAGGCCATCATTCAGCAATTTCAGCTAAGATGGCCCAGAAGTCCATTCATAGGATGCCTACCTAACTGAGCTCCTTGCAGTTGTCTGAACCTTAGGCAACAAGAGCATTGTTTGTATAAGAATCCTATCGATGACCCAACAGTGGTGTCACTGGATCCAGTAAAAGGATCCAGAGTAGTTTCAGCTCCTAATACTCTTCTGAGTGACTAGGGTATTTTATCAGGGGAGCATGCTAATATCCTACAGCAGAGGCTGCCTTTCCAGGGAAGGGATCCCCACCCCAACTCTTAGCTGAAACAGAGGGGAAGAAAATAGGGAACGACTTCTGCAACAGTGAAGATGATCAAACATCTACATTTATGGTAAGTGTACATAGCTGTACTTTGTTCATCATGTTTCATTGTTGCAGTAATAACTCCTTAGGAGAATTTCCAAAGCCAAAGAAATGGATGGAAGGTGGAGTGAAGCTAGGAGGGAGAAAGAAAGGAGATCCTGCAGGACTGTAGAGTCGAAACTGGCTCTGGCTGTGGAAGATGCCAGGTTGTAGTGTTTAGTAAAGGTGTGGAATGATGACCATGTGGTTGTTTCCAGAATTTGTCTTAATGGGAGCTGTTCTGATGAAAGAAGCAGTGGCTGTGGTTGAGTGAGATGTAATGTGTAGTAGCACATCTGTATTATTGTACCTGTAACAGAAACTGATACAGTTTAATGGCTTGCTTGTTTAACAGGTTTACCTAATTTACTGAATGCAACAGTCAAAAAAAGCTGGTCTGACTTTGTGAACGTTTTTGCTCTATCCAGGTCAAATCTGAGCTGCCTGTGAACATCTAGAGTGTGCAAAATTATTTCTTTTGTGTCCTGAGTGTACTGAAAAAGGGATACCCTTGTTTTATAGGCAGGCCTCTATTCACCATGACATCTCTTTTTTTAGGTGTGGGAAAAGTTTTATTTTGATTGTGCTGACTACATATATTCTTTGGCATTCTTGTATTTTCCTTATGTGCTGCTTGGCAAGAAGGATCATCAGGATGCAAAAGATCATGAATCCTGGAGCCCTGAGGATTTCTCTGGCCATCACTGATTCCTGCACTTGGAGGTTTTGGACGTATGTGGGTAGAAAGGGGACCTTTTCTTGAGAGAGGAAGGTAATTTGTTTTCCTTTGTCTAGCAGGCCCACTAAGATTACCAGACTTTGATAAGGGTGTTTGATTTGACTTTTTTTACATTCAGGTAGATTCCCATATTTGTGAAGGTGGACATGGTCAATTGATGGAATTTTGTATCTCTTCCATGGATGAAGCTTGGATCAAACAGTCATATCTAGATAGGGGTAGATTTGTTTGCCATTTGTTGTACAGTGTGCCACTACTGAAGACAGGCATTTTGTGCATGTTCTCAAAACAGTACATAAGCCAAAGGGCAGTGTAGTCAATTGGAAGTGTTTCCACCTCCCCTGAAATGGAAGTACCTCCTCTGCAGCTTTGCTATGGGAATGTGGAGGTAGACATCTTTTACATATAGGGTGACAATGTAGGCTTTTGGGGTAAGCACTGGCAATAGTTTCTGGAGGGTGAACATTTTGAATTTGGGGTGTACCAGAAACTTGTTTAGCTTTAATAAGTGCAGGTTAGGTCTCCAGGTCTCTTCTTTTTTTGGGACTAGGAAGAGCCTTCACTAGTATCTTTTTTCCTCTTTCCCTTTTGGATTGGTTGTATGAAGCCCCACTGAAGAAAGAATTTTGATTTAGGTCAACCCTCAGTAAGTTGATCTTTTACATAGATGGTATATGTTTGGGAAGTGGAGAATGAGTAAACTGCAGCTTGTAGCCTTCTCTTATGATCTGAAGGACCCACTGATCCTGGGTATCATTCACCCACTTTTCCAAGAAAAAGAGAAAACCTTTCTCCTAGCTTTAAGGGGAAGAGGGGTTAGGGGGCTGGAGGGAAGGGTACAAGAAGGTGCCTGATTGAGACATGGATGCTCCCTTAGACCTCTGGGATCAGGGTTCACTAGGTTTTGGTCCTTGGTCTGCTTGTCATCTCTTTTGTTGTTTCTGCAGTCTGTCTCTCCTAGTCATCCCCACCCCCCTCTCTCTCTTTATCTGACCTGTGAGTCAGAGAAACTGGTACAAAAACAAACCACACGATAAAAAAACAAGATTGACCAGCGAAAAGTTGCCGGGTTGCACACAAAAGAAAAACCATGTAATAAAATTCTTCTCCTTTATTAGATAAAGCGCTTTTCTTCCTGCATTGTAGCAGGACCTCTTCAGGATATGAAGAAGTCCTGTTATAATGTGGGACAAAAAGCACTTTAATAAAGGAGAAGGATTTTATTATGCGATTTTTCTTGTGTGTGCAACCCGGCTACTTTTCGCTGGTCAATCTTGATTTTTTATCATGATCTGTGAGTCAGAACAGGACCATGGATTGCTAGGGTAATTCTTACTAAATCTCCGGGGCTGTATCTGCCAGAAGTACTTCACATTCTGAAGAGATTTAGCCTTATACTCCATTTTTGTTTTCTTTTTTTAATAGCTTGGGCTTGGGTTCCAAACAGAAAGTCCTTGTCTAAAGGTGCATCTAGGATTTCTGACTTAACATGCTCTGGAAGAGACTCCTATTTTAACCAAGTGTGTCTCCTAATAACTGACTCTGAAGCTGCTGCTCTGCGAGAGGCCTCCAAAGCATCAAAGCCACAAAATGCAAGGAATGTTTAGCTATCTGGGAACAAGAATTACAGAGATCCAACAATTCCTTCTGTAAAGCTCTAACTTCCATCTCCTCTAGTTTTTCTTTCATTTGGTTCAGAAGAGTTTCCTGGGATTTGTCCATAAAAAAACTGATGATTCAGACCTCTCATAGCCAGGGTAGCAGAAGGGTATACTTTCTTTCCAAATATATCTAGGGGTCTACCCTTTTTTTGTCATTAGGAAAAAGATTTCTAGGGGCACTGCTTTTGGCTCCCTTGGGGCCTGAGGAAACCACCTAAGAGTCCGCAACTGGGTTCTTGAAAATATATTTATGGGAATCCAAAACCATGTAAAAATGGTCTGGCTTCTTGGGAGCAGGTGATTAGAAGTCAGGCTGCAATGAAGAGTCAGAAATCATATGAACCACACACTCTAATACTGGCGGAATGACTACAGGTTTGTGCTCACAAAGTTTAAAAAGTTCTCTAACTCTTCTTAAATTGGGAATAATTCTGTTACTCTCAATTGAAGGGTTCCATGATCTTGTGGAGGTCTCTTTGAAGTTAAAATCCTCAAGTGGTGAAGCTGAGGCAAGAGTTTCATTGAGTCAGTATATGAATGTGAAGAAGTTTGGTCAAAGTATGCTAGCTCATTCCTATCAGTGTCATATGAATCAAAAGACTCCTGGAGGAATTGTCCAATTTTCATTTTTTCAAGAGAAGATCCTGTAGCAGGAGAGACATGCCAGGGCTGAGCTGCCTGGATAGCATGATATCCATAAGATCCTCAGCCAGCCAGACAAGATCCAGAAGGCGTGGGCTAAGGCAAGCTGGAAACAGCCTTCTCTTGTTTGGTCTTTGGTCTGAACTTAGGTGTGACAATCCGATATCATCAGCCACTGCCTGCATTTGGTCAGCTGTGGATTCCTCTGAAACTCTGGAAACATTGTCCCCTCCCCTAAAGTAGAGAGGGAATGGAAGTCACAAGCCAGGATCTTCATAGCAACTCAGAACCATCCAACACCCTGACTGCTTCAGCCCAAGTGGACATTAAGGGGGTTGACAGCAAAGTGGACTCCAAGACGGTCTTTCAATAAGCCTCAGCTACACATTTTGTCATTCGGAGCAAAATGTACACAACTGTACCTTCCTCATCATCCTTACTTAAAGTATTCCATCCTTTCTTTGGATCTCTACTTCATCTTAGAAGAATTAACCCCTTTCACACTTCGAAATTGCTGTGAGGCCAGTATTAAAATGCTTGTCTTGAAAAACACTGTTTTTGTGGCATTTACTGCCACCAGATGAATTTCAGGTCCAATAGTCTACCTTATTTTGTTTTTCCTCAGGGATGGGTTATCTTCATGCCCTCTTTTTTTATACTCAGACTTGCAACTAAATCCAACCAAAATAAATAAATACACCTGTCTGTTTCCATTCCTGAATATTCTAACAAAGAAGAGTACTTGATGTGCTATATGGATGTACACCAGCAGCTTTGGTTCTGCCTGGTCAAAGGTAAACTGTGTATAAAAGTTTCCAAGTCATTGTTATCATTTTCAAACCAGTGAACCAAGATACTTTGTAAACTGTGGGAGGATATTAAGTTGAATAGAAGAAGTCACAGACATTTGTACAAGACAAATAAGTTGAATTTGAAGAGACCAATTGGTATAATGGTTAAGGTCATCATCTCCCATGCACAAAGTATGATCCTGACCTCCAGTGCCTGTTTGGAGTTTGCATGTTCGTCTTGTATCTCTGTGGGGTTCCTCCCATCTCTCAAAAACATGCTGAGTGTTTCCACCTTAACCTCACATAAAAATGGAGCTGTGGGCAGCAGCATAGACTCTACATGGTGACCTGTAGGGGAAACAGTTATGCAGACCAACCACTTTTGGCATCTACTGTGGTGCACAGTATCCTTAAACTAAGAGAACATGGATCATAGACTGTGTGCCATAGCAGGACTAGCCACTCGATGGTGTAAAATATGGCTCTAGGTGACTTGGTCGTGTTGATTAGTGTCGCCAAATGGGCATGAGTATTTGCCAGTGATATGTGGGTTGAGGATCTGGCCAACTCTGTCATATACCAAGGACCCATGCTAACAGTCAGAGGGTTGTATGTGCCAGTGTGTGCCCAACATAAAGCACAGCAGCCCTAAGTCAGTAAGCTACTGGCTGGCTGGTGTCCGGTTGCCCAGCTGGGGTTACCTGGAATAACTCTGTTGAGCAAAAGCTGGACATGAAACCAATCAACTTCCCAAACATGAAATAAGAATTGCTGCACTTGGTGTAGGTTCACTGACAGGACGGAGCTTGGAAGTGGGTGACATGATGGTAAGGAGGAGGCTGAACATCATATGTATCCCAAGAGACAAGATGAAAAGGCAGTGTAGCAAAGCTACTTGGCTTGGTCTCCAGAGTATACTACTCAGGAGGAGGACAAGCTGAAAACAATTTGGGAATTGTGATGAGGGAGAGGCTTCAGAAGACAGTGAGGGATGTCATCAGAATTGCTGACAGACTCAAGGCAATCAGACTGTAGACCTACACTAGGACAGTATTCATAATGTAGACTCTAGCCTAATGATAGGATAGTATTCATAATGTCAGCCTATGCCCACCAGCAGGGTTGTGGTAGTGAGGAAGAGTACATTCAGACAACAGATTCAGAACCTACTAGATAAAGCAGGACAACATGAATTACTGTTGATAATGGGTGACATGAATGCACATATTGGGACACACAGAACTGGATATGAGGAGTGCCTGGGTCCACTTGTGTGGGGCAAAAGGAATAAAGTAGGAGAGGCCATTCTAGACTTCTGTCTGGCAAATGGCTTGATAGTAGCCAACACATGGTTCAGAAAGAGACAGTCACAAAATCACATACAAGAGTATCCGACATGCAACTCAGGTAGACTTCCTCCTAGTACGGAAAGGCCATTGGGGTAGAATCAGTGATTGCAAAGTCATCCCTAGTGGTCAGAGAAGGCTTTAAGGTCAACAGAGACCAGGTTAAAGATCTGGATGTTGACTGGAGAGAAAGTACAACAGTTCATTAAATTACCCAGGTATTTAGCACCCCAAGAAGAGGAAATAAGTGGAGTTGAAGAATGACAGTGCCTCAGAACAGCATGTGTGAGGACTACAGAACAGATATGTAGCCAAGCTAAGTATGGAAATAAGGTACAGAAGGAAAGCAGGTGGTGTAATGCAGAAGTCCAGGAAGTCCCCAAAAGAATGGAGGAGTGCAGGAAAAAGTAGAAGATATGAAAAGACAGACCAGGCTAGGAAGGAATACAGGTTGGCTAACAAAAAGGCTAAGAAAGGAGTTGCAATAGCAAAGAACAGGGCATCAGAAGCAAATTGCCAGTTTCTGGAAAGTGACTCCGGTGGCACAACAAAACTATATCAGGTTGCAAGGCAAAGACAGAGAGATACAGAAAATAGTCAGACATCCTCCATAAAGGATGGCAGCAACAACCTGCTCACCAATCCACAGTACATCAAAAGCAGATGAAAGGAATACTTCCAGAAGCTTCAGACTGAAGAAAACCCCACAGAAGCCGTACTGCTCCAGACACAGCCTAAGATGAGAGAAGAGGAGAATTCCATCTTAGAAGAAGTAATAACAGCACTAAGGAACATAAAGTCAGGGAAAGCAGCAGGCTCATATGAGGATACAACAGATATGATAAAGATACCTGGTGAGATAGGGGAGAAATGGTTCCTGAGGGTACTCCTAGCAGTGTGGAGAGAAAGGTGTATCCCGTATGACTGGAGAATAAACATACTCATGCCAGTGTACAATAACAAATGAGACATCCATAACTGTGGGCAGTACAGAGGTATCAAACTCCTGTCATAATTCATGAACGTTTATATGCAGAGTAGTAGCAGCACAACTGACCCAATGTTTGCAGTGAGACAGATGGATGAGATGAAGCTAGAAATTAGAAGATAGCCCAACAAGGCATTCTTAGACTTGGGGAAAGCATATGACAAGGTCTCAATAAAGGTGATTTGGACAAGCCTGCTGTGGTTCAAAGACCCAGAATCATTGGTAGACTTAGTGCAAGCTACGTACAAGGAATCAGTGACTCGAGTACAAGCAGTGTTTGGTCTCACAGAGGGGTCTCCAGTGGGAGTGGGTGTGCATCAGAGTTCAACTCTGAGCCCACTGCTGTTCATACTGGTGATGGACTACATTACCAAACAGGTTGGAGGGAACACATCAGTAAAGTTGCTGTATGCAATGTGGCATTATAGTCAGACTCTGAGCAAGAACTTCAGCAAAGGATAGGAGAATGGAATGCAAAACTGAAGGCACATGGGATGAAACTGAGTACAGATAAGACACTGGTAATGGCAGCAAATGGGGGAATTAGAAGACGCTGAGAACTGAGATAGAAGGGAATATAGTGGAACAGTTTAACAGCTTCAGTTATCTGGGAAGGATGGTTGAGGAGTAGGGAAGTCTGAATGAAAAGGTCAAAGCTAGAATCAGAGGGAATTCAGCCAACTGGCACAGAGTGTCAGGTGCAGTGTATGACAAAAGAATGCCAAAGAAGCTGAAAATTAATGTGTACAAAACAGTGATGCAAGCAGTACTACAGTATGGTACAGAAACCTGGCAGTAAAGGCAGAGCAGTTGAGGAAGCTTGAGGTAATGGAGATGAGGTGCCTGATACAGATGGTAGGATACATACTGTGGGACAGATGAAGAAATGAGGACGTAAGAGCAGAAGCCAAAGTAGCTCCAGTTGAGAAAAGTTCAAATAAAACAGATTATAGTGGTTCGGGCACATGACCAGAAAAGCTGAAGTCAATGTAGTGAAGATTTGGGAAAGTCCAGAAAAAAGCAAGAGAAAACAAGGGCATCCATCAAAGAAATGATTGGATTGTGTAAGAGAAGATCTGTGACAGTCAGGCAGGAGAGTGCCACTGAATTGAGAGATGGCAACAGTTAACAACACCCTGACCCCATGCAGAAAATGGGAAAAGGAGGTTGTTGTTAATGATTCCTCAGTTATCAATAGTAATTTCATGGTTATAACTCCACCATCTTTTAGAACAATATTATTTACTTTACAATAAGCCCTTCCTAATTAGTTTTAGAAGGTGCTCTCCCATTTATAGTTTACCCTTCCAGTTTTTAAGTTGGATATATTTAAAGTAATAATTTTTCAGCTCAATATTTTCAGCCACCTTTATTCCTCCTGTTTACAAATGTGTAGCTAGATCTTCCCACTCATTATGTCTACTTTTTTGTCCATTCTTCCCATAGTATCTCCATTTGTAGGATCATTCCTGTTTGTGTATTCTCCTGTAGACCTATTCTTTTTGGGGTCTGGCATAATAGTTAAGGTGCTCACCTCACTAGCACAAAATACAGGGTTTGATTCTCACCTTGTAAGGGAAATTGGCTAGGTTTAAAATGGTTTGCAAGGGCAGCTAGCCTAGTAATTATCTATGAATATGGACAGAAGGGGTACCTCTAAATTCTTCACTTGGGGGGTGTAATGGTTCAGGTGTTTACCTCACAGACAAAGAGATACAGGGTTGATTCCTACAAGAGAAATTGGCTAGACCTAAAAAATGACCCCTGAGAACAGCTAGCATAGTACTTGTCTGTGAACCTATCATCACCCATTATGTATCATCACAGGGTTGCAGATACCAGGTTGGTTGAAGAGACATTCCTCTCCATGTTTTATATCACCCATCTTTTCACTTCTAATGTGTGTACTGTAAGTCATCCATTACTTTATACTAGCAGTGCCATTTTAAAATCAGTTGTTTACTTAGTCTAGAGTTTACTGATGATAATTTCCATTCTCATCATTTCTCCCATTATCTTTAGTATTTCTTTCCATTCCAGCCTATCAGTCTTCTTCCATTTATGTGTAGCAACATTTTTTAGCTACAAGAGTAATGACCATTATTAATGCTTTAACACTCCCAACCAGTTTGAATTCAGGATTCAAGTTCAGCAACATCCAGTCCCAGGTGAGTTTAACCTGCCCCTCAGCTTATACGGTACTCCTGTATATCCCACTTAAGCCTGTCCAGTTCTTCATATTCCCAAACTGTGTGTTCCCATGACCCTACTTCATCTGTGTTGCATCTCCAATTGTGTGCTTGTGGGGACATTCTGTGTACCCTCTGCTGGGTGTAAAAATATTTATGTAAACAGGCTTCACTCTTGTGACCAAACAAAGCCAACTGTGGGTAAATCCACCATTACCCACACCCAGCCGTGGGTTATTGCTGTTATACAATGATTTTAGTTTTGTGTTGTGTTATATTTGTATTGTTGTTGTTTAGGTTTTTGTTTGCTTTACTTTGTATTCTTCCACTTTTTGTGAGATAAAATGGTCCACACTTTGACGTAGTTAGCCACAGCCCCTCTGTTTTGTCTTAAACTTTTAAGAATTATATTCCAGACAATAGGAGGTGACATTGTATAATACTATTTCTTCATACTTATAAAAAGCTTTTTTTTGATTAATTGTTTCAAAGTAATTTATCATAGATATTGTTAAAACATTACCAATATATATGTGACAGTCTTTTTCAGTGTTGAATAGCCTGTAATGTGGATTTTTTTTGAGTCACAATTAGGAGCGTTCCTCATAGAAAAGTTGCAGTATAGAAGTATGATTTACATCTGCTTTTAACGTTTGCGAAAAACTGAGGGGTACATTTCTTGTTGCCATGCAGTAAACTTAATTCTCCCAAGCACTGCTGCTCTTCTGAGCTACTCTACATCCATCACACCAATGGAAAAAATATAATTTAGATGTTATGTTCTCACTTACCTTGCTGGCTGTGTAAAACTTTGTCAGACTACAACAACTATGGCTAAAGAAGCTACTAGGGTGTTAATGATTAGAGCCGCTTTGTACATAGTTTCACGTTCTGTTATAGAGAACTGATCATATAACACATATTCTTCTCTTTCCCGCCTCAGACCCGTATGTTGCTAGGCATGCTGTTTCCCTGTCATGTAGTGTGGTGTTGAGAAAAAACAAGACTGGGGAATTGCTTAATATAATGTTCTCTGCTCCCTTCTCATGAAAGTAGACAGGTGAATAATGCTGTTATTATACAATGTCATCTCCAAAAAGAAAGCCAGAGCTGCATGATTTCTTAGCGTCCGGACTTGTAACTTAGGTTACTTTGGATTTGCAATGTGCACACTGGTTGGATTGGCCAATCAGCGTGCACATTTCTCATCTTTTCGGAGATGACATTGTATAATCCTGTATATGCCATTATCCTTACTTTTGTCACCATCTCTAGTCTTGTTTATATGACTATATCCATCCTGTTTTTTCTTCATCCTCCTCCAGCTCAAATCTGTGTAATTTCTTTGGTTCTCCCATCACCCCCATATATGTTAATAGGAATCTCTTGGGCACCTCCCATTTGCCCTGTATACTCCCAGCTCATAACTGAGTTCTGCATAACAATTTGTTCCCTGTATCTGGACTCAGTATGTAAAATTCTCAATCTTCTTGCCACTGATTGTCCAAGAAGGATTTTGAAGTTGATCATTCTTGTCATATAGCAAACTCGATGCTCTTAGATGAAGCAAAGAACGTTTGTGTTAAGAATGCTGAAATCCTTCAAGTATATTCAAGAGAATGCACTTCTTAAAGAGGTGAGTTATACTGAATGTCTGTCAAAGTGAAGCTGGAAGGGAAGGAACAATGGTTTTCAGTAGAGCAGAATAATAATTAACAGTACTAAGTACAAAGCCTTGGTGCAGGGGATTTTTCTGGCTTAGGTCCAAGTCAATGAGCTAAATTTTCAGTAACACAGGGATCAGCAACCTTAATGATGCAGCTTGATGCAATGCTAATGAATCTACAGTATAGGTTATGTAGTTTGTTAGTACCAACTCAGCAGGAGTGGGATTGATCCCAAGGTCTGCTTACCTCCTCTAGATATACAGTTGTTTACAGATTCATTTTGGGTAAGCCAGTAAAACACTTTAAACAAACTGGCAAATGTTTACACAGTATTCCAAAAAATTGAATTTGTATGCTGCCACTCAGATCCCTAAACAATCTGAAGTAGAAAGATTAAGCAATAATACCATCCATGGTGGACATGTTATGAAAACTCAGGAGTATTGTGAGGCCCAGCATTTCCAGCCCTGGAAGGTGTATTATTTCCCTATAATAGCCAACCTGAAAGGCTTTATTACACTTAGCAAATGGCCTTTGAGTTTGTTTTGTTGATTTTTATTGCATTTGTTTTTTTTTTTTTTTACTTTTAAAGGATATTTTCATTTTTCTTGTTTTTTTGTATGAAAAGTGGCCTCTTTCCTTGTTTAGTGTGTGTTCATACACACATGGTTCTGTGTTGATTTGTGTATTTTAAATTAAAGAAAGCAACATTTGGCATTGTAGTACTTATCTGATTGAAGCTGTGGTATTCTGCTTTTGCATCTTATCAGATAGAACATAGATTTTAACAACATAGCATTATTCTAAAATATCTGAGCTATACACCTCTTGACTCTGTGATATGTAAGTGGGGAGGGGGGGGTTAGTGGAACTTTGATTTTGTATTGTACTTAATAGCAACACAGAAGAAACGCTGTATTTTAGGAGTAGTCCAAAAAGCAAAATTTGGTACTCTGTTTTTTTGATTGGTCTAGTGCTGCGATATTCTACTTTACATTTTATGTGACTGAATACTCAGTTTAATGATACAGTTCCTTTAAGTGATGTTAACATTATTTTACAGTACCCTGAACTGCACTACTTCAACTGGAGTTTGAAATGGGGGGGGGGGGGGGTTAGGCAAGATTTTGAACTTCACCCACATAACGCTTAGCTTGTTTTTGCCCAATGCTTAGCAACACTGAAACTGCCAATTAAGTGACACCACTAGTGTACAGTAAACCTACCTCTTTTTTTTATAAATCACACACAGCCATGGGATTCAAGTCCAGGTGCTGCACACACACAGTTCAATAATGACATTGCAAGTAGTAAAAGGAGATATTTTATTTTAAATTAAATTTATGAAATTATAAGTGAAAAATTAAATGTAGAGGGAAATGTTATATCCCAAAACTATATACACAGTATCACTAAGATATAATCAAGAGGCCTTGTGCTGTGTTCTAAACATAGTGTTTAGTAATGTAATGTGGGACATTTGACATTTATACAGAGAAACTGTGAATGAAATGGCTTCCTTTTTAGAAAGACTAAGAAAAAAAATGGACTGTTATTCTATACAAATTATAACTATTGTGCATGTAGTTAATCTCAAAGCAGTAAAATGAGGTGAGATACTTGCAATCTAGTTAGCATGAGGAGCAGACAGATGCCGCTAAGAAATGAACTATGGATGTCATTTTTCTGATGGAATAGCTGTGATGCACCTATAGAGCTTCTTGGTGGTAAAAAAAATAATGTCCATTAATCATGATGTTTTCTTTTGATGCAGAATGTATAATGTGGAAAATATCTGTAACTAGAATTGTCAGTGATAACAGGGCTCCTTTGTATGTGCTACACTGACATTAAACTGGCTGTGGTCCCCATCTGGTAGTATCTGGAATGTACCGATGAAGCTCTTCATAAGAAAATGCTGAGGAATTCTCCTGTCTGACAACATTAGATAACATTGTGTTAGCAGCTTATTAAATCAAGTCATTTATTATCCATAATACATGCACTAATCATGTACTGTTTCAAATTAACCAAGTTTAACATGACCATAACTAATGCCCCCATTAAAACCTGCTTCTTAACTAATGGCACTGAACTTTTCAGAACCACTGTTTTTGTTTTTCAAGTAAAAGTCAATAGCAATTTACATATGATCTCTTTCACTCTAAGACCTATAAAAGAACAAAATACTTCAAACCATTAATGCGTTTTAAATCAGTCTGCAGCGGAGGCACAGACACAGTCACTGTCATAACACTGCCTGTTATTCAAACACCTTACATGACAAGGGTATGCTTGTAAAGTAGTCTTAATCTCAATCCTGTGGTCTGTGACTAGTTACTGTACATTTAGGCCAGCAATTTTCATGGTTTCAGGTAAAAAAATTATCCATATATGGGAGCTCTCAATTTTAATTTTACAGCTATGCTGAACTGAATTAAATGTGACTGTGACCCATACTAGATCACTACTGTGAATGCAGAAACCATGAAAAAAAGCAATTAGTTGGCTATGCATTATCAGTCTGTAAAACGAGTGATCTGACAGTTCACCCATCTTTTAGATTTGCAGATATAAATGAGCTGAATTCCAGAAAAGGAATACAATGTAAATGGAGGAGTAGAAATTATGATAATGGAAGTACTCCCACCGATCAAAAATAAATAGTAATAGAAAGTACCTACTATTCCAATATCAAGTATGTTTGTGTGTGTGTGCGCATATGTGAGATGGGGAGAATGGTGTACCAAATGATGAAAAATCAAACTTTCCTTTAAGCTGTGTGTATGCATCACTGTCCCCAAATAATCATTCATCCATCCAGATGAACACACACATACTTTACTTTCACAAGCTGACTACAGTGCACTATGACTGAGCATGTCTACTGTCAAATCATCCGCAGCTTTTCACTGAATGCTAAATCATTTGGATGAAGTCTGGTATATAAATAAATATCTGCAGTTACAGAGTAAGCTCCAACAGTCCCTTAAGCCAGCATCGGCATGTGTTCATACACCAGGAAAATTTTAATGCTGGAGAATAAGGTGTTTTTCCCCTGTCCTGCTTAGCAGGCTAGACATTGCTACTCCTCATCTTCATCTTCAAGTCCTTCTTTTTTTTTGTTTTATTTTGCTCTCGTGTTATCTGGGCTTCTCCTTCCACCACTTAAGAAGACCTTTTGAAAGCAGCATGTCAAATCACAACTCAGCCCTCATACTCTGGCAGATTCATTCATATGCACCTTGAGCTGTTCCATGTCTTTACAACATGCACACAGCCAGCATACCACACAAAAAAATCAGATTAGTAATACATTCTTAAACAGAGTTTTTTTTTTCTGGAGGCTGGGTGAATGGTTATCTTAAAACTAGCCAGAGTGGTGGTGATGATTCCCAGCCAGCATCCATAATTATCAGTATGCTGTGCAAGGTGCTCCTTCTGTCAGTATCCACACTATTGGCTATAAGGGATTAACATCATGCAAATATCCACCAAGTCCATTTCTGGAAGCAGTGCAGTTACCAGATTGCCATAAAGGAAAACTGGATTCTTGGAGATAGGTCCTCAATATTGAATGCTCAGAACATTTCAGAGTAGGGGACAGCCCCATGTGCTAATGATTAATGGAGGCCTTCCACCATTACACTCCAAAAAGGATTTTTTGCAAAAAAAATAGGTCTTCCTTGTGAACTTTAATATAAAGGACATTCAATCGTATGTCATTACAAATGAACAATACTAGAGAAGCAATCACAGGGACCATAAGATGCCTAACTATATACACCTTTAAGAAGAAACTAAGAAATGTTGGCCTAACATATGTCAATGTTTTATACTAGAACTCTCCAGCCAAAGTATAATCCTGTCATTTTAAAAAAAAGTCTTATAGAACTTGTTAAGGTGATACACTGTCCTCTTAGCTGTTTAGCTTATCCCTGAAGCCTCTTTGTTGATGTATAGAGAGAGAATAGCGTATTCAAGGTACTAAGTGGACTGGACTTTAGACATACTCACAACCATTTGTCTCAAGTTTCTCATAGGTTTATTTCCAGTGTTGAGGCCCAAAGGCTGTCTAGAAGCACACTGTCTCATTAAATTCAATATTATAGACTTACTCATCCACCCATCAGTCAAAATTAGATTTGAAGTTAACAATACTAGGAGATAACCTGATATCAGCAGGTATTTGATTCCGTGGTGTAGGAATGATTTTAGTTATGAATTTACTTCTTAAAAATGTTTTACATAATGTAATATTAACGTTTATGTTGTCATGCCTGTATCTCCTTACATTGTTTGAAACAGAAACATTGTAAATGGCTTTTAGCATTTCACTACTAAAGATTTTATAAGCACTAATAGCATTACCTCTAGTAAATCAATAATGAAAGGAATATCATTTTAAAGAGTGACATACTTTCTTAGTGTGGGAAATGTTAAACTGAAGGAATTTATTTATTTATTTTTGTAAATTTCCTGTGAACTGTCTCAGGTAAAGAAAGGTGATTCTTTAGTGAACAGAATGTGCAATTGCATTCCAGTTCTGGGTGGATATACATTTCATATAGATGTATTAAACTAACATAATTTCTTAAAGACAGTGATTTAAACATACAACCCATAAGACAAAAAGCACATTTCTTAATGTTTATGTGAGGTGAAAATGAAAAAAAAAATCTGATGACATAAGTGTTGCTAAATCCTTATAAGTATCGGTCTTACGAAAGGCAATTTCATTTACAAATAAGTTAGGTGTAAGTACAGACTTTACAAAATACTTTACTTTAACTTTTAGCCCACTTAAGTACGATCTCCTTACCCAATTTGAAAATTGCTGAAGGAATCTTGATGTTTGCATACAGTTTCCTTTACAATCTATTGTAAATCTTATATTGCAAGCATCTACAACATTTACTTACCAAGAGTGTTCACTGATTGGACTAGGTGATAACACTAGATTAAACAGAAAGGAACCCAGCCCTAGACTCTAAGGAAGTCCAGATGACAAAGGTAGATAATCAGAAAAGTGTACTTTTATATGAGACAATGTGCAAGACTTGCCAACCAGGAAATAATCCAGTTAAAAAATATATATAAAAAGAATTTATGTACACAACATAACATTCCATGTTTGTAGTCCATCTCGCCCTTCATTCTTATATATGGGTTCGGAGCCTCGGCTCCGACTCGGCCTTTTTGCAAGCTCAAAGTCTTCTAGTTGGCTCGTGGCTGGGTAGGTATCCCATGGTGCACCAATATAATCCCCATATCTTGTTTGCTGCTAACTAAGAGAGAAAAAACAAAAACTATGCAGAACGAACCCAATAATAAAAGGTCTCCACTTAATAATACAAATTTTTCTGTCTCCAGATCCTTCCAGGATGGGGGTAGGAAGGTGGGTTCTTAAGAATGAAGGGCAAGATGGACTACAAACATGGAACTTTATGGTGAGCACATAACTTCTTTATGTTCTGCAGTCCTATCTCGCCTTCATTCTTACATATGGGACAGCGTCCCTAGCACTTATTCTTGGGTGGCTCACGGAAAAATACTCCTGAGTACCGTGGAACCAAAAGATGCTGTACCCCTAGAGATCAAATCCAATTTTTAATGAGTAATAAATGTGTGATGGGTAGCCCATGTTGCTGCTGCACAGATATTATCAATTGGGACCTTGGATTGAAAGGCTGCAGAAGTAGACAGATCTCGTGGAATGAGTCTTAATTTTGAAAGGTAAAGGCTTACCATCAGAAGAATAAATGTAGGATATACAACTGGAGATCCAATTAGAGAGGGTCAATTTGGAAACCGGGAGACCTAATCTCGAGTCGGAGAAGGAAACAAATAATTGGTCTGACTTCCTGAATTCCTTGGTCTGGTGTAAATAAAACTGTAACTGTCTGTGAGCGTCCAACTGACGAAATCTGTATTCTTCTGCATTGGAATGATTAGGGAAGAACACAGGAAGCTCTATAGATTGGTTCAAGTTGTTATGGGAGCACACCTTGGGGACAAAGGATGGATTAGTACGAAGAGACACTCTATCTTTGTGAAATATCAAATAAGGGGGTTTGACAGACCGTGCTTGTAACTCAAACTCTAGCAGATGTGATTGCCACCAGAAACAAAGTCTTCCAAGAGAAATTTCAAAGAAGACGAATGAGCTGGCTCAAAGGGTGGAGACATTAATTTGGATAGAACAAAGTTCAAATCCCATGAAGCAACCGGTTCCTGAAAAGGAGGTCTCAACAAAGTGGCACCTTTAAGGAAGGTCTTGCACAACCTATGTGACATCACATTGGAATCCTGTTGACCCAAATGGAAATTTCAAATTGCTGCCAACTGAACCTTAGTTGTGGCAGCAGCAAAGCCCTGGTGAAAAAGTTCAGACAAGAATTCCAATACCACCGGAATAGATGCAGTATAAGGGTCAACATTCCCTTCCTCAGCCCAGAAAGAAAACCTTCTCCATTTGCTGGTGTATAACTTTCTAGTGGAGGGTTTATGAGAAGATGTAAGAATATGAGTCACAGAGGGTGAGAAATCATGAAGCCTGACTAGGGATGGAACTAGAGCAGCCAAGCTGTCAAATTGAGGGTGTGTAGGCTGGGATGAAGAGACCCTGACATGTGCGTCAATAGATCTGGCACTGGGTCCAAAGTCCATGGATCGTCTAATCGGTGAGGCCCAAGAAAGGAGGACCAAACCTGATGAGGCCAGTAAGGAGTGATGAGGATCAATTTGCTTCCCAACAGTTTCACATTCTGAATAACCTTGGATATGAGAGGAAAGGGCGCGAAAGTATAAAGGAGACCCAGGGGCCAATTGTGAACAAGTTTGTTTCTCGGTGACTCCCCGGAGGGGGGATGAGAGAGAAATAGCTGCTGCATTTGGAGTTGATCGGGCTGGCAAAAAGATCGCAGCAAGGCTGTTCCCATCTGCGGAAAATCTGTTCCGCTATTTCCTGCTTCAGAGACCACTCGTGATGCATCATGATTGCTCGGCTGCGTTTGTCGGCTATCACATTGGTTGTACCCAGGATGTGCATTGCCACAAGAAAGCACTGGGAAGATATCACCCATTTCCAAACCCAAATGGCCTCTCGACAGAGTGGGTATGATCTGGTTCCACCTTGTTTGTTGAGATACCATACTACTGACATGTCTGATTGCATTGCAATCGTCCCAAGAGGAAGAAGGTTGTGAAGTGCTTGCAATGCCAGGAGGAGCACTGCCCTCATCTCTAGAACATTGATATGCAGGTGGGCCTCATGATCTTGCCATGTGCCTTGGACAGTCCTGCCTAGATAATGCTCCCCCACCCTATCTGTGAGGCATCCATGGTCACGGTGGCAACGGGTTGGCGAGGGAGGAATGGAGTGCCTGTAGTTAACTGGTTGGGTTGGATCCACCAACTGAGGTCCTTCTTGCAAGACTCTGTTAACAGAATGTGGTGATTTAGGGGCAGTTGTTGGAAGGACCACTGGGACGACAGAAGCCATTGAAGAATCCACATGTGTAGTCTGGCTAAAGGTACTAGTAGTATGGTGGAAGCCATGGTCCCTTGAAGTTTCAGAACAGTCTTTGCCTTGACTTTTCGGAGAGGGAGAAGATGGTGCATTTGTTGTACAAGATTCTGTGCCCTTTCTACTGGAAGATGAGCCAACATGGCTACTGTGTCTATTTCTGCACCTATAAAATTCACAAATTGAGAGGGCAATAAGGCATATTTTACCCACTTTATAATAATCCCCAACTGGGCACAAAGTTGAATAGTGGCATATCTGGCCTGAAGAAGTAGATGCCTTGTGGGGGCAGTCAGGAGCCAGTCATCCAGATACAGAAACACCTGGAATCCTAGATGTCTCAGGTGAGCTGTCACTACTGCCATACACTTGGTGAACACCCTGGTGGCTGTGGTGAGACCAAAGAGCAGAGCACGAAACTGGTAGTGATTGGCTCCAAGCCTGAAGCATAGATGACTCCTTGATGCTCTGTCTTTTTTGATATGGTAGTACGCGTCTTGAGGTCTATTGAGCACATCCAAGTGTCTTTCCCTAATAAAGGGAGTATAGATTGCAGTGTCACCATCCAGAACTTGTCCTTCTTTACAGATTTGTTTAATTTGCTGAGTTCCAAGATGGGCCTCCAGTCCCCCTGTAAGTTTTGGCACTAAAAGAATCTGGAGTAAGTTTCGAATCCTACTTGTTTTGCGGGGACGGTTTGGATGACTCTGTTTGCGAGCAACTTGTTCATTTTTACAGTTACTTGATCCCTGTGATTGGGTGGAACATTTCAGGATCCTCTTGGGGATATGAGGTGGAAGAGAAAAGGGTATGGAGTAACCTCTGGTGATGATTCTTTTGTACCCATCCGTCTCGAGTGATACTTAGCCAGGCTTCTGGATACAAAGAAATGCGACCCCCAACTGGCTCCAGAGAAGCACAGTCAGGCTCCACATCAGGAGCACTGGTAGGGCCGGCCCCAAAATGAATCATGACCTCCCTGGTTTTGCGGTCCAACCCTGCCTCTAGGGCGACGTCTACCATTCCCTCCTCCTCCTCTTTCTCTGAAGGAGGAGTCACCCTGTGCATCCTGGAAAAACCTATGGGACTTCTTGAACCACATTTTATCACCTCTTTGACCCTTGGAATATGGTCTAGCGGGGACAGTAAAACGTACTTCCACTGCAGAGAGTGTTTTCCCTTCTTGCTCACACCGGGTGAGTGTGTCCTTTACCTTAGGTCCAAACAGTGAAGAACCATCAAAGGGGGCATTGGTAAAAGTAGACTTGAATGGCTATGCAAAATTACACAAGCACATGTAGGAGTGCCTCCTTAGGGAAACTCCTGAACCCGCTGCCCTGCTCACTCCATCGGCTGCATACGAGATCAGCCTCATGGATGAGTTAACAATGGAATTCAAGGTGGAGAACTGAGCAGACACCTTATCAGGGACCCCTTCAGTGGATGTACCTTGTAGAGTTTCTCCTAACTCCTTAAGGAGATCTCTCTGAAGCCTTGTCAAGTGTTTTAGGTAGTTCAGCGATCTGAGAGTGAATGCCACTGACAAAAAGATACACTTGCCGTATCTGTCCATCATTCGAGACTCCTTATTTGGTGAATGGACAGAAGAAGTCTCTGCTAGTTCCTTCTTAGTGGCCGCCGCCACCACCATAGCATCTACGGGAACACCCTTTGACAAAAATTCCTTCTCCTTGGGGGCTGACAGAAATTTATTAGGTCTCCTGGGGAGTGGTTCCACGGCATGAGGAGTCTCCCACACCTTCCGACTAACAAGCTCTAACAGTTCGTCAAAAAGTGGAGACACCCAGGAGGCTGAAGGGTGAGACCCAAAAGCCTTCAGGTACACTGACTCCTTATCAGAAGGTGTAACAGCAGGCCAGCCTCATCTCTTTTTGAGGATCTCTAAGATGTCAATGAAAGAGACCTCAGAGGACAACTTGGGGGATCCATCTGACTCCATGAGGTCAGTGTCGGAGGTAAGAGACTCATCCTGGGAGTCTACATGCTTCCTCTTGCATGTCCTCTTCCATGGGGGCTCTTCAGAAGGGTATTCCGGGGAGGTCTCAGAAGAGTGGGGCCACCAGCCGGAGGCTCCTGAGGCTGTGGGTCTCTGCTGTCCAGAGAGGGAGTAGAGGTTGAGACGGAAGTAGGTGCCCAAGGGGGAAGAGTGTCGTTACCCCTGGGTGGAGCTGATGATCGGGACAGCACGCTCCTCATCATCTCGAAGACCAACCTCTCTGGCTCCCAAGACCTCCCCGGCTCCAAGGAGACAGAGGACACCATCGGCTACAGAGCCATCAGCTCCGAGATAGATGTAGGGTCCGAGCTCCCCCTAGCCGACGCACCGAGAGGAAGGCTGTGAACCAAAGAGGTTTGGTTCAGGCGTCCCTGTCGGGGCTGACTGGGGAGTTTTGGCTCCTAGACATCACGGATGGCACTGAAGGTGTCAGAGTGGAACTCTGCTCCGAGACAACCTCAGGGAGAGCTGGAACCGAGGGTTCCACCAGTGGTACCGAGCACTCCAGCTCCGAAAGCCCAGCATGGCTCGGAGGAGGAATCACAGAAGGGATAATGGACTCAAGTGGCTCCGGAACTGACTGGGTCAGAGCCAACAGCATTTTTGGTAAGGCAGATGACTTCAGGAGTCTCAGCAATACTCTCTCCACATCTTCTTCCGATAAGCTCCTGGAAGATCTGGAAGACAGTGTGGGAGATCTTGACCTCTGTAGTATAGGGGACCTTAGTGTAGGGGAGACTGGTAAAGGATCTGTAGACCAGCTCTGATGTCTGCTATCAGTGGTCGGCTCCGAACTGCCTGGTGCCAACACTGTAGCCATAGTAGCAGTACCCTCGATCGGTGCCAAACTCAGTGCAGCCAAGGAGGAAGAAGACTTGTCAGGTTTGGAAATTTTGGGAGGTGGTTCTGATGCACCAGTCGGTGCCGGGGAATGTCTCTTAGAAGGTTTTGACTTGTCTTTCTTGGAACCATGTGATTTAGAAGAGGAAGATAAGCTGGTCAGGTCTTCCTCAAAAGAGGGCTTAAGGAGACCTTTTAGTATCAGTTTATTCTTTCTCTCCTGCAATACCCTGGCACTAAATGAGTGACAAAATAGACACGTTTCTTGTAAATGGATGGCCCCGAGACAGTACATGCAGTTGCTGTGGCCATCGGTAATGGACATCTTCTGTGAGGATTTCACACACTTTTTAAACCCAGAGGGTTTATAATCTTTAACCTCCTTAGACATCTCACTGAAGACGAAGCCAAAGAGACACAGTCAAACACACAGAGAGAGGACTAGGTCCTCTAACTTAAACGGGCCTAGCCCTTAACGCACCAGCAATCACACAACCATGAGGACTAGGTCCTCTAACTCAAATGGGCCTAGCCCTGGATAGAAAGAGAAGGGAGAAACCTAGGTCCTCTGACTAAAATGGACCTAGAAGTGGATAGAGATCAGACATAAATTTAGTAACTCACACACACAGCAGAAAGAGCCTCTATATAATAACTATGCCTTATAAGAGATAAGGGTTGAAAAGTTAGAAACCCTGATCAGCTAAGGCAAATATGGCAAAAAATTATGTGGACTACTACGCAAAAAAAATAGCTAAAGCTAACAGCTCAGCACACTGACAACACTAAATAGCTAAGCTGTACAGAATACTAAACACACAAGTTAAATTAAGCGCAAATGTGCCTAGGACACTAAATATTAAATTACCGATATCCGAACTACTAGAGAAAAAAACACTAAGGGCAAAACGCCCAGAAAGAAAGTAACTGGCAATGATAACAACAAGGCCAACGGCCAACCAGTTTTCAACAAAAATTATCTAAACAGGAAAAAATATACTGTAAATGGCTAAACTATCTAGGCTATAGGAAACGACACTCGTAAATGTTATATAAATCTATCTAAATTGCACAAAATAGCAAAACAAATTAGCAAAATGTGTTAGACTTAGCCACGGCCAAGAAGAAGCACATCTGAGCTCATTGACGCGGCAAACGAGATCTGAGGATTGTACTGGTGCATCATGGGATACCTATCTAGCCACGAGCTAACTAGAAGACTTTGAGCTTGCAAAAAGGCTGAGTCAGAGCTGAGGATCAGCTCCGAGTCCATATGTAAGAATGAAGGTGAGCTAGGACTACAGAACATCTATGGTTCTTCAGTATTCTAATTGAATTATGATAAACTGTATCAAATGCTTTGGCCAAATTGGTTTTCCAAGATGCCTACACATTGATCAGCAGCTAAATTTCATCTCTCCCAATATTATATCCCTAAAGTAGTAGAAAGTATTCTAAGAACTAAGCCAACACAGGAATGGAGAAGAGAGATTTTGCCGATAGGGATTACTACAATTAGGGATATCGACAATAGGCAAGAGGGGACTGGAATTTATTGAAGAAAACTGGCAAATGAATCAAGGAACAAATAACTAGAGAGGTAAAGGTAATAGAATAGGAAGAAGCCAAGAATTTATTTGGACTGCAGGTTAGAGATTGCCTTCCCTATCAAGAATTGATATCAGAGTATAGGCAAAGAGAAAGAAATCAGGGGGTACTAAATGAAAGACTAGCACTGGTAGAGTTTTTAGTAGAATCTAGAACAGAAGCTGTCATTAAAAAAGGAATAATTAGTAGAGCCTATAAAATATTGCATGATAACTATAAATCAATCAGAGGAGGTTAGGAAGGATTGGGAAGAGAGATTGGATAAGCAATTCACAAAGAAACAATGGGAGGATATATGTATGTGCCCTGAATATGCAACAAAATCTAGAAGATTTAGGATTCTTGCCTGGAAATGTTTACATAGATATTTTTATACCCCATGTAGACTCCAGAGAATTTTTTCCTTGGGTAGACAGCAAATGTTACAGGTGTGACCGGGAAGAAAGAGATACTTGGGAACATAGATGTGGTGGGTTTGAGGAGTCCTTGCAGGATGCACTGTCGGAGATGCTGGATAGGCAGATTGGTGTGACAAGGGAGATGATTCTTCTGAGCTATGATACAGAATCGGAATTACCTAGACATGGTAAGGCTTTGCTGTGTCTAATTATGGTGGCTGCCACAAAAACAATTACTAGAAAATGTAAATGAAAATCTAAACCAACTATATTAGAAGTAGTGAATATAGTAACAGAGATAAAACAAGTGGAACTGAGATCTTTAGAAAATGATAGGAGCAAACTACATAGGAAAAATGGGAATTGTGAGAACAATATATACAGGGGAGGAATGAGGTTTTAAAGAAGTCAGGACTTAAATGGGCTATATAATGTTTGTCTGAAAATGATTGGATAGACTATAAGTGAGGTATAATATTTGCAACTGGGAGTGTGTCAGTATGTTGTGTGATGTAAAATGCTTGCAGCTAGGATTGTGTCAGTGTGGTTCATTTTCATTCATATAAATGTATGTTTGTTTATGTCATAAATGATAGTTTAATAAAGATTTTTCTTGTTAAAAAAGGGGGCAAAAATTGAATAAATTATGCAGTGTTGCTTAGGTTATATGATATATAGCAGTATATGTGAAGTATAATGTTAATTTAAGGCAATTTGATTACTTTTGTATAATAAACTTGCCTATGTCACAAGTGATGATTCAATAAAGGTGTGAAAAAAAAGAAATTGATAAGAGCCAGTAATTCCGCCTATTTAAAAAAAAAAAAAAGAAAAAAAAAGCTTTCTGATGCAGTCTGGGTGACAGCAAAGAAATAACTTAGCTTGAAAGAAAATCAAGTAGAAAAGGTGAAGAGAAGCAACTTGACTGAGAAGAATCCTGCAGCTGTTCAGCAAAAAGCAATTTAGTCTCCAGCCCTCATACAAGAGATGGATTCCAGTAGGAGGCTTTAGGGATTCCTGCAGACTGCTCTGTCAGTGATGCTGAGTGAACGGATTGGATTAACTGGGGAGATGATTTTTTTGACCTATGATACAGAAGACATAGTAAAGCCTTGCTGAGTCTAATTATGGTGGCTGCCAAAAAAGCAATTAGTAGAAAATGGAAATCAAAGTCTAGACCAGCTTTACTAGAAGTAGTGAATATAGTAACAGAGATAAAACAACTGGAATTGGGATCTTTAGAAAAGGGAAAGGAGCAAACTACATAGGAAAAAATAGGAATTGTGGGAACAATATATAGAGAGAAGGAACAAGGTTTAAGAGGCAGGATTTGAATGAGACATATAATGCTTAGCTGACAATGACTGGATAGATTTTGTGATGTATAATGTTTGCCACTACAGTTGTTTCAATGGTGTGGTGTATAATATTTGCAACTAAAGTGGTGTCATTTTGTGTGTTTGTTTTTCATTTATATAAATGTAAAATTGCCTTTGTGATGAATTAATAAAGATGTTTGTTGGAGAAAAAAAAGAGATGGCTTCCAGTAATTACTTTCTGATTGAAAATGTGTACTTGATTTTTAAAATATTGTGATTGTGGAGCTTTTTTCCCCTGAACGCCCACTGAAAATGGGTACTTTCTTGCCCAGTCACACTTTCTTGGTAAACAAATGTCAAATTAATAAATAATAAGTTTAGAGGAAAAATACATCAAATATGTTTCAAGCTGATTAAAATAAATTAAACACTGAAGGAGTATTTGAATGAGTATATCATCTCAAATATTAAATGATTGAGGGAAGGAAGAAGCTTTAGACAGCTATTCAGAAGAAATTATAAAACTGCAAAATCAAAGGCTGAAATGAAGAAAAGGCTGGCTGAGGATGAGACTGGTCAAGAAGAGCTATTTCAAAAATCATAGAGTTAGAGGACAGAGCACACAGAGAAAACCTGAGATTTTCTGTTGTACCAAATAAACTTGGAGGAATAGACTATTAATTTTATGAAAGAACAAATAAGTAACTGGACTGGTATTCCACAGCAGGATTGTTAATTGGAAGGTCACATCATGTGTATGCTTCAAACCTGGCCATGAGCAAATGCAGCCAAGACCTGTATTGGTAAACATGCAGTAGTAAAAATAGTTGATCATGACAAAACTCTGATAGAAGGGCAAAGTATTAAACATTGGAGACAGTAGAGTATTTGTGGAAAATGATTGTATACCAGGCAGAAGAAAAGTGAATTTCTCTCAGCAATCAGGGAATTCTGAAAGGCAGGTGTGAGATTCAAGCTGCTTTGTCTGGCTGTCTTCAGAATACTTTCTCCTGGAGGATCAAAGTCATTTTTTGATCTACAACAGGCTAAGGGGGCAATACAAAAGTTTGTCCAACAAGGGGTGAGTCAACAAACAGAAGGGGGCTCTGCTTTTCTTTCTTTCTGTGGTAAAGGCTCATGAAGAAACTTTGCCAGTGGAGCTGTTGTCAGTGTTCCAAAGACAAATGCTTAAGAAACAGAAAAAAAGCACAGGAGTTGACTAGAAGAATCAGAAGTATCTTAGATTTTGAACTATAGTTTGAAGTTGGGAGATGGAGATTAGCAGAAAGATGACCTGCCACACTGAAATTAGTGAATAAATGTGGGACTATAAAGTAGCAATGACATTTGTGAAATTTAGCTTTACAAGTAAAGGTGACTGAGAAAAGACTGAATTTTTGTTGACTTTGTTAAACTTGTTGGGGGGCTGACAGGTATATGCCCACTTCATGTCATTAATGTTTGGAAGGACACTAAAAGGGAAAAAAGGAGAAAAAGGGAAAAAGCTTTAAGTAAAACTATTTTTGTTCTTAACCATATTTGTCTACATCATTTTATGATATAAATTGCATGATAAATAGCAAAGCATTTCCGTGGTTGCTGCAGATGGAGGGTTATATGTAATAAATGTACTAAAGTAAATGGGTAAATTTTTCTTTTTTCAGTTTTAAGAAATCTAGACATTATAATTAAAAACAGAAGAATGACTGGACAAAATCATTTTTCAGTTAATATGTTGCAATCTTCAGATGTTAGGATGGGGTAAGGCATGTAAAAGCACACTGATTATAATATATGTAGAACTGAAATGTTTTATTTTACTTTTGTACAGGTGAATGTCTGGATTAATGTCCTTTGATTATTATAATGGTAAGTTGTTTTTTGTTTTGTTTTTTTGTGAACACAAGTACATTTTAAAATATAAGAAACCACAATGAAATTAATAGTTTTCTTTAGGCAAATGTTCAGTGCTAGTTTTGAAACCTGCAACTGGGGCCAGCTGTATATTTTGTCCTTAAGTTTCCCTGGAAACAAGTTAACTAAAGGTAAAGATTTGAACATGGTTTACTGAGAGAAATATAAAATGAAAAGGTTCATGGGCAAGCAGCTCAGTAAACAGTGATGTTTAAAATTATTGGAAGTGAATAAGAGAGACAGCAGCTTTTCTGGTGCACTAAATACTTTACTGCATTAACTAGAAGAGTGTATAATTTAGTTTTACTTAAAAATAGCCAATGCACTTTTTCTTAAGGCTAAAAGTTAATGTTTTCTGAAAGCATACACATTGTTTTTCACATCTGGGAGGGGAATAATGATAAGACAAAAGCAAACAGCAATTAGTGTAAGTAGGAGCACAGGCTGTAATGTGTCTTAGTATAGGTAAATTTAATTTTAGGATAACTAATGATTGTGGGTACAGCTGTTGATTTGAGATGATTGTTACTATAATGAGGGTAAAACTACATTATTTGAAGATGTACACAGTTTTCTGTGATTGTTTTAAGTTAATATGTTATGAGGTGTCCTGTGTGTGTGTTTTTTTGTTTGAGGGTTTTCAGTAAAACAAAAAGTCTTTTAAATGTGACATAGGTTCAAATGGAGATGATTAGAAAGAACTGTATAAAAGATCAGCCTACCAAACATTAGTGGGTACATGTAATACAAAAACTGGAAATAGACATTTAAAAAAGCTGTCATATATAATAGGTGGGAATAATAACTTTGTATAATAGCTACACTATACATATTATTTTGGAATGTGAATGGCCTCATAGGTTTAGACAAAAAGGAAAAAAAAAACATAATTGTATTAAGAAGTGCAGAGTGCAAATAATGCTATAGGACCCATATTTGGAAAGAAGTGAGCATGTGAATTTGATAAAGAAAGGCTTTCAGGATGGATATTCTGCAGAATATCTGAGACAAATTACTTGAGGAGTACTTATATTAATTGCAAGAGGAGCGTCAATAGTAATAGAAGAAAAACAAAAGATAATGAGATATGAGGCAGTAAGGGGACTACTGGCAAAGGATGAGGATTATGCTGGCATGTATTTAAATTTTGTATAAAACTGCTGTTATGAAGCTTTAAAGAATGGGGGGAAATAATCAGCTTTCAGCAGCGAATATTAACTATAGGTGGGGACTGAGATTTGATTTGCAACAATGAGGATGTATCTGGGGGCCTGAAAGGGAAATATAATAAAAGATGGTAGATTTCTAAAGAGATTTATGAAAATATTTGGTATAAAAGATGTGATTTCAGAAGTAGGAACTTGGAGAGAATTTGCATAGTATTCCCCAACATGCAATAACTGAGCTAGACTTGACAGGAATTATATTTCACAGGAGCATGTGCATTTATTTGAACATATATCCATTAAGTGTTTCAGATAATGCACAAATAATTACTTAAATAAAAATGCAGTGTAATGAAATAAAGACAAGACAATGGTGCTCCCCCCTGCCTGCTAAAAAGAGAGAGATTTAAGGAATGGCTAGTAGAAATTATTTGTGAGTTATTAGGGAAGATAGGAAGTACTCCAGAAGTTATAGCTAGTGAATGGGATAACATGAAAGTGGAGTTTTAAAATATGGTAGAAATAAAAGAAAGAGAGATCTGGTTAAGAAGTAACAAAAATTACTTAGGGGAGCTGACAAAGGTCAAAGTATTATAGAATAAGGAGAATTTCACAGCACAAGAAGAGGTGCAACTGCAGAGTACTAAAGAGAACATAAGGGAGTTCCTGGATGATATACATGTTAGAAAGATTGCTGTTAGGCAACTGTTTTTGATAACTCTAGAGCAGAAAAACTTTTGGCACAATGACTTGGACAACAGAAAGCAGAAAGGATTATTTCAAAACTCAGAGAGCCTATAATGAGAAAAATAACCAGAGATCCTGTATAGGTATTAGAGGTATATCTGAAATCATATGAAAATTTGTATAAAGCTGAGAAGTGGGGAAATCAAGAAAAAGCACACATGGAAATAGTTATGGAAGACTTAAATATGCCAAGGTTAGAAGTAGATGAGGCTCAACAATTAACAGTTAAGACAGGAGGAGATGACATAAAAGTGGTCATGTATAAATGATCTGCTGGAAAGTCTCCAGGAATAGATGGCATTCTGGTGGAAGTTTGGAAGTTGGGAGGGAAGAAATTGATAAAGATCTGGAAGGTTTTGTTTAACAGTACTATAAAAGGAGGGAAAGCACCAATAAGTAATACCAAAATATGGTAAAGACCCATCAGACTCAACTTTGTATTTTTCCATTTACATTTTAAACTGTGATTATAATGTGGTTATGTCTGTAATAGCTAAAAGAATGGCAAAGGTGTTGCAAAATTGATAGATATGGATCACTGGGTTTTTTTGAAGTGGGGTCAAACATTTGACAACATTAATGGAATAAGCATGATTCAAAGGGAAGCAAAATGTAAGAAAATGCCACTGTTGGTGGTGGATTTTGATGCAGAGAAAGCATTTGACAGAGTAAGCTGGGATTTTATGAGTAGGGCAAGGGAAATGTTTGCATTCCCTGATACATTAATAAGGTTAATTAGGAGGATATATGAGAGATCATATGCAAAATTAAAGTGGGAGGGTTCCTGTATGATAAGTTGTAGCTGAACACAGTAACCTGGAAGGGGTGTCCTCCTTCCCTTTTGTTATTTGTGTTATATTTAGAGCCATTGGCAAAGAGAACTCAGAAATTCAAGTTTATAATTGGTATGGTAATCAAGAAGAGTTAATCTTATTTTTAGACATATTATTTTGTACCTGATAAAAACCAGAAAAGGCCATTTCAGTGGTGTGGAACCACTGGACAGTTTCAAGTTTTTTTTTCAATATAAAATTAATGAAGACAAAACAAAGGCTATAGCCAAAAACTATGTACCCACATATGAATTGGTTCACCAATATCCATATTTATCCATTCATTCCCCCATGCAAGAATGATAAAATGAAGTATTTTTATAGATTAAAAAGGATTCTGTATGGCAACTAAGGATATGTGGCAAGAGACTATAAAATAAGTTATGTACTTACCATAACATTCCATCTGTGTTGTCTATTTTCATTCTTCCTCAGTGTATGGGTTCAGATCTGATACTTGGATCCAACTCGGCTGTTATTCTAGCTCAAGGCCACCAACAAACTCTACTTCCCTACTCATAATGCACCACCCCTAACATCCCTCAGATCTTGTTTGCAGCTTGACATGAAGACCATAAAGAATTGCCTTAATTTTAGAGTTCAACACATGGGGCATGTGGTGCCCTGAGAATTTCATTTCTCTGGAATTCACATGATAAATGGAGGGGAATGGAAGGGGGGTTGAGGAAGAATGAAAATGGACAACACAAATGGAATGTTATTGTAAGAACATAACTTCTTTATCTAATGATGTCAATTTTCATTCTTCCTCAATGTATGGGACAGAGTTCCAGCTATCTAAATTCCTGGGCTGATTTTAATGAAGGATATTCCTGAATATGGTTGACGCAAAGGTCTCTCTTTCTGTCAAGACCGGCTCCAATTTGTAATGAATGAGAATGATAAAGGTATTAGGATTTGACCAAGTAGTTGTCCCATAACTAGACTGCATTCATAGTCTAGATGGAAATATAGTGGAACGGGTCATAGTTGTAGTTGAAAGAGCCTGTATTGGTTTGTTAGGGTGAAATTCAATTTAGTGGAGACAAAATATACTCTGTCAACTGCTGGGTTATAATTACATTTGTGACCAATTTGCCCATGTTGTGATGTGTCAAGGAAGCCAAGAATTGATCTGTCTTCCTAAATTGTTAGTTCTGTGAAGGTAAAAGGTGAACTGGTAAACTATAATAACTTCTGCACAGCTTGAACAGAGTATAACACATGTATAGCCAACACTAGTGTTCCACCAAAATTCAGGCTTAATCCACTCGTAATGATAAAAACAAATCTTTTATTGAAAATGAGGTTTAGCGCTTTCATCTGTTAAAAATCAGACTTCCTCAGAACCAAAATGGAGTACTTCCAGTTCACATTTAAATAACCTTATTGGCGTCAAAAATTCAAAAGGAAATGGCGGTCTTAAAGAGACATAGTCATAATAACTCCATATATACATACTACTATGCTAAAAACAGCTAAGCATTTCAACAGTTCTGTAAAGGTAGAAATGCCATTATCTAAAACATTTAGTAAGCACAGCATATACTCTTCTTTATTTGGAAAGTCTGGGAAAAAATAATAGGTTAATTTGGTTGGTTAATGCTAGATTCTAACAAAACCCTCAGTAGGGAAGAAGTATCGGTATGTAAAGTGCCTTATCCATGTGGAAAAACAACAGTGGAAGTAAATGCAACTAAAAGGATAGCGTTCCAGGTAAAGAATTTTAGATTACATTTGGCTGTAGTTTGAAAAGAAAACTGTGTCAAAGTTAACCATACCAACTGTATATACCATGGTGGTACAGGATCTGTGTAAGGAGGTCTAAGTAGAAGTAAACCATTAAAGATGCTTTGCAAAGTTTACAGGAAGCCAGAGAAGAATTCTGAAAATCTACATAGAAATTAAAGAAAGGTTGTGAGTAGAAATTAGACATTCAATAAGCTAACACCCTCTTAAAATAAGCTGGCTATAAATTCAAGGACAGAATGTATTGGAGCTGTGAAAAGTTCTACCAAATACTGCTCTACTCAACAAAGAAAAAAAATCTTCTCCATAAATTTCTGTATAGATTCCTCATATAGAGTTGTTATGGGAATGGAACAGACGGACGAAAAAGAAAGCAAAGGTTGCCTGGCTATCAATATAATGAGAAAAACTAAGCAGTCAATTCTAGGCTAGAGCTATGTGGATGAATCATGCCTGTCAGGTGAGACAGAAGTTTTGTAGACAAATCTAAAATTGAAGGTGAGTACAGAAAAAGAGGTCAAAAGAAGAGGGACCATCTTAGTCGAGGTCAAGTAAGGTACAGTGAGGGTGGCTTGTTCTTCAATGTGGCTTCTTTCTGAAGCAATCTTTATTAACATGGATTGTAAGTGTCTGTCACATATCACATTTTATATTCTTCCACCTTGTACGTCAAGTTTGCATAAACTGTTTCTTCCATTAAAATATACAATTTCATTTGCCTCAAGCCTGTACTCTTGGGCATAGGATGAAAAATTGTCCTTACGATAAGTGAATGAATGAATAAGCAAATAAATAAATACATAAATAAATAAACCATGTCCCTCACTTTGTTGCTGAGACATAAGCCATTAGGAAATAAGATGGACCTGCTCAAGTTGACAGCTATCATGTTGAGCTTTCTTGGAAAATGGGCTACAATTACAAAATGGTTGGAAGAAAATTACCCATTGCCACACCTTCAGTATATGTAAGTTGACCTCCTTGGGTGACCAAATGCCGTGGACTGTATTTCTGAGGAACTGTCCACTCCATCCAATCTGGAAAGTATCTATGGTCACTGTGCCCTTGGGGAGAGAAAGAAGAAATGATGGGCTAGCACAGATGTTTTGACTGCATCCACACAGAAAGATAACCTTTGTTTAACTGAGTTATTGTTATCTTTTATGATTAGGTTGAGAGAGATTTTATCACTGTGTTCTTAGCATCTCTTCTTGGTAAGGAAGTATAACTTTTGTCGTTGAAATTGACCCCAGAATTTGCAGAATCAATCATGCTGATATTCTGGTGGTGTCAAATATTTTCTGAGCTATTGTTTGTACTCTGTAAAGTGGTAGAGATGCTAAGATAGACACTGTGTTAAAAAAATGTTCTTATAAATTCTGACATATAGGTCATTTAGAATTGTGACTTGTTATTGAAATTGGTGACTGTAGACAAGCCTACCACACTTAATCTCAAGTTTGCACAAGTAATAGCTTGATCAGAGGAGTAACAAGCCTGTCAGCCCAAAATGGAAATGCCCAGGATCCTTGCAAAGTTACGTGAGATGCCAGTACTGAGATACTGGGGGCTGTGGTTAGGCCAAAAGGCTGGATTTTGAACTGGTAATGAATGGCTGCCAGCCTAAATTGTAACTACTTCCTGGATTGTCTGTTCATTGTATGTGATAGTATTAATCCTGAAGGTTAATTAATCTCATCCAGATGTCCTGCTCAGAAGGGGAAGACTGGACTGAACCAAGACTAATTAGGACTTAGTGTGCCAAACAGAATTGTTTAACACAACGAGACTTAAAATCGATCACCTGTATCCTACTGTACTTAGGCACAAAAGAATCTTGAGTCATGGCTGTAAGCTGCTTCTTGGGTAATGGGGTGGAAGGGAAAAGGGAAATGATATAATCTCAGAAACAATTCTCTGCAAGGAAGCGTCCTTCATTATGATTAGCCATGCTTCCTGATGTAGAGATAAAGTGATTCCTGACTGTCTGCCAAGAAGGGCACTGAGGTCTTCTTTCAGGAGTTCTGCTAGGGTCTAACAGAAAAGCATCCCTAGACTCTCAGAATTGTGGGAGTCCTCTGCTACTGGGGTTTTTTCAGCTATTATCTCTCCCTCCTGTGCCTCGGGGTAAACTGTCTTCATGTGTGTCCTGTAAGGGAACCTGAGGCTTCCTGTAACACATATCTAGACCTGCTTGATTACTGGGAATAAAATGTTGAAGGGATGGAAAAAGGGGTGCCCACAGCAGATAGGATATTTACGTCCAATACCTGTGGGGACAAACCAAAGAGAACTGTCAAAAGTAGCACTGATGAAAGTTGACTTGAAAGACAGCACAAAATTGAGACTCATCCAAACATGTCTCCTGATAGAATTGTCTGAAACTGCATCCCTAGAGATGCCTTCTGCCATATACAAGATAAACCTCATGGATGAATAGAATATCATCCTTAGGGTAGCCTGAGAGAGACTAGTGAGGATGAGCATCAGCAATTTTGGTTCTAGAAAACAAATTAGATAGTCCTTTAATTAAATCTGTTTGTAGCCTCTTAAAAGATACTTTAGGATTAAATAGCTGTGTAAGTGGTACAAGTGGGAAGGATCCAAACATAGGTCCTGGGTACCTTGTAAGAGAAAAGTGATGTAACTGGGGAAAAGACCCCCCCCCACACACACACAGTTACACAGAACAAGAGCTTTCCAGATCAAGACCAAACCAAACAAAAAAACTCTTAGATCTGGTGCTCCAGACCCACTCTGATCCTTGGGTATCTAAAAAGAAATTGTCAGGTAATATCTAAAGAGTGAATGAGAGTACCTTTCTTTTATCCAATTCCAAACCTCTTGGGGGTACCACTGGCCAGTTAGAAAAGGGGGGGGATTAGACTTAGTCACACACACACACAAATCCATGAGAGGGTGAAATTGGTAAGATCCCCATCTGCGTTTGAGGGAAAATTGGAAAGAAAGGAACTAATTCCTATAGGAACCAAGCCCATTTGATCTGAGTAGGACTTAGGAGACAAAGGAGGTTTGCATCCCAAGAGTTTGGATGCTGAATCTTTCAAATTCTGTGGAATAAAATTTGTCAGATCTGAAGGCTTAGGATTCAATGAAGTAACAGCAACCCTATCAGATCCAAAGAGGCCCAAAGAAGCACTAGGGCTTTGGATTCAAATACTTTCTAGCTTTTCTCTGGAGTTAAAATTTGTTTGTTGGAGCCAAAGGTTTAAGATGCGAAGGAGATTCTAAAAGCTTTGGATTGGAAGAGCTTAGATCTGAAATCTTTCACATTCTCTGGAATAAGACTTGTGTCTGTTGGATCTAAGACTCATGATTCAATGTAGAAATAACAACCAAAACCTGTCAGATCCAAGGAGAAATTAGGATCCAATGAGGACCCTAGGGTCTTTGGATTTGAAAAACTTCCTGGTTTCTCTAGAGTCAAACATCTGTCTGTCAGATCCCAAAGCTTAGCATCCGAAGGAGACTGAAAATGCTTTGGATCCAGAGAACTTGGATCCAAAATCATTCCATGTCTCTGTAATAAAACTTATTTCTGTCAGATCTGAAGGCTTAGGATCTAATGCAGAAGTAACAGCAGACCTGTAGGAGCTGAGGAGAACTTAGGATCAGAAAAGAACCCTAGGGGAATTTGCATTCATAATTGTTGGCTGAAGATAAAAATTATATCTGTTGGATTTGAAAAAACTTAGGATTCAATGCCAGGAGTCAAACCTGTCAGATCCAAGGAGGATTTAAGATTAGAGATGTCAGATCCGAGTTGGCTGGATTAGAACTTTTTTGGTTTATAATGAAAATGAAGTCAAAGAATTTGAATACCTGGACCTTTTGAAGGGTCCTTCAATACTGAACTCCAGCAATGCTCTGAGAAAAAGGTAGTTAGCAGCAAACCTTTCAATACTAATTTGTTTCTTCTTTTGTTCAAGTTCTGAAGAACTGTGTGGTCAGATCCGATGATGCTCAGATCGGACATAGCATCAAATGCAGTTTTTGTTCTTTCTTTTTGGTTCTGAAGAAGCAGAGACCAGAGAAGCTGAAAAGCTAGACCTTTTGACAGGCCCTTACATTTTGTATGGTGGGTAGAGCCCAAGCAATAGCTTCAGAAAAAAGAAGATGGCAGTAAAGCCTTTAGCATCAGTTTATTCTTTCCTGTCTGCAGAAACTCACAATAAAAACTGCAGTCCTAAACAATATAGCCAAGGTTATAGCAATGGAATTTAAAAAACTATAGTAAATTTATATAAATATTGACAGTAATAAAACACTGACACCAAAATGGAAAAATAAACCGTCTTGAGGGATTGATATTAGAGAATAGGCAAACAGAAAGAAACAGGGGGTCATAAATGAAAGACCAGCACTGTTAGAGTTTTTAATAGAATCTAGAACAGAAACTGCCATTTAAAAAGGAGTAATTAATAGAGCATATAAAATATTGCATGATGACCATAAGAATCAATCAGAGGAGGTTAGAAAGGATTGAGAAGAGAGCTTGGATAAGCAATTCACAAAGAAACAATAGGCGGATATATTTACGTCTCCGAAATATGCAACACAATCTAGAGGATTTAGGATTTTTGCCTGGAAATGTTTACATAGATATTTTATACCCCAAATAGACTCCAGAGAAAATTTCTTCAGGCAGACAGTAAATGTTGGAGGTGTGAAGGAGAAGAAACCCCTCCAATGTTTGCTGTCTACCTGAGGAAAAATTCTCTGGAGTCTACTTGGGGTATGTAAACAGTTCCAAGCAAAAATCCTAAGTCTTCTAGATTTTGTTGCATATTTAGGAGACATAAATATATCCTCCCATTGTTTCTTTGTGAATTGCCTATCCAGTCTCTTCCCAATCATTTCTAACCTCCTTTGATTGATTCTTATAATTATCATGCAGTATTTTATATGCTGTACTGGCAGCTTCTGTTCTAGATTCTACTAAAAACTCTACCAGTGCTGGTTTTTCATTCAGGACCCCCCCCTGTTTCTTTCTGTTTGCCTATACCCTGATATCTGTCCTTGATAGGGAAGGCAATCTCTAACCTGCAGTCCAAATAAATTCTTGATGTCTTCCCATTCTATTACCTTTCCCTCTCTAGTTATTTGCTCCCAATACAGTGGTTCCTTTGCCAGTTTTCTCCAATAAACTCCAGCTCCCTCTTGCCTATTGTCTATATCCCTAATTGCAACGATCCCTATTGGCAGAATCTCCTTTCTCCATTCCCGTGTTGGCTTATTTCTTAGGATACTTTATTCTACTTTATAAGTATGATATTCTGTATGATTATTGTTATTCTCCTTAACGCCTGCATCCAAAATCCCAGTCTCTCTCTGTTTCTTGAGTTTCCTCCCTGTTTCATTATCATCCCTTTCCACTTTGAATGATAACTTTCTGCTTGTGCTATGTATAGGAGCCTTAACTGTGTAGCTTTGAAATATCTCTTCAAATCAAGTAATCATAATCTGTCCAGTTCTCCTGGAAGAATCAGCTTATTTCACTTGACGCTTGTTGTCTTCTTCTCCCAGATAAAGTCCTTCAGCTCTTTATTAATTGCTATCTACATATTCTCTTCTGGTTGATAAAACTATCCCTGACCTGTGTATAAGACTAATGGGACTAAAAACATTTTAACATTTTAAAGCTTCCATTTTCTTAGTTTTTGTATTATCTTTTTAGTCTCTTCCCACATATCCTTAGCTAACCACACCAGAATCATTTGTAGTCCATACTCCTAAATACTTCATTTTATCATGTCCCCACAAATAAGGATATTGATGAACCAATTCACATGTGGGTACATAATTTACAGCTATTGCCTTTGTTTTAGCTTCATTAATTTTATATTCTGAAAATATTTGAAACTGTCTCAAAATGTTCCACAACACTGTAATGTCTCTTTCTGGTTTTGTCAGATATAAAATTATATAATCTGAAATACAGCCAGCTTTTCTTGACTACCATACCAGTTATATCCTTGAATGTCTGGGTACCTTTTTTTCTTTGCCAATCGTTCTAAAGGGGAAAGAGGACACATCTGCTTGGTTCCTCTGCTCAAGCTGAATTTATCAGAGAGGAACCCACCCACTTTAATTCTTCTAATCAAACATAATTTTTCCAGAAAATTCAAATGTTTCCATTGTTCTGCTCATAAAGTCCCAGCTTACTCTGTCAAATGCTTCCTCTGCATGAAGGCCCACCAAAACAATGGTATTTTCTTACATTCTGCTTCCCTCTGGGTCATCAAAATTCTGTCAGTCAAATATTTGACTTCCCTCCACAAAGCCACATTGATCCATATCGATCAATGTTGTCATTACTTTTGCCATTTTGTTAGCCATTACAGACATAAAGACTTTATACTCATGGTTTAGTATTGAAATGGGCCTGTATGAAGCTGAATCTGATGGCTCTTTACCCTATCTAGGTTTTACAGCTACCACTGCTTTCTTCCAGGATGTCGGTACTTCTTCTCTTAAAATACTGTTAAACAAAACTTTCCAGATCTTTATCAGTTTTTCCCCTCCTAGCTGCCAAACTTCCACAGGAATACCATCTATTCCTGGGGACTTTCCTGAAGATTGGTTATACATCAAAATTTTTCCTCTCATCTCCTCCTGTCATAAATAACCATTAGTAATTGAGCCTCATCTACCTCTAACCTTGGCATATTTAATTCTTCAGTAAACTTTTCCATTTGTATATTTTTTTGATTTCCATATGTCTATGATTTATACAGACTTTCATAGAATTTCTGAAAAATTTCTACTACCTCTACAGGTTCTCTTGTTACCTTCCTTGTTATAGGCTCCCTAAGCTTGGTAACAGCCCTTTGTACTTTCTGTTGCTTGAGTCTTTGTTCGCTAGTGTTGTTATAAAAAAACAGTTATTTAACAGCAATCTTGATAAACATGTGTATATTATTGAGGTAATCCCTTATTTTCTGCTTAGCATTCTGCAGTTTATCCTCTTCTTGTTTTGTGAGATTTCCCCCTATTCTGCAATACTTTTAACATTTGTTAGTCCCTCTAAATAATTCTTAACCGTAGCTCCCTTTCATTTATTTCCATCCTATTTTTAAACTTCACCTTAATTTTAGCCCACTCCCTAGCTATATTTTCAGAAGTAATTTCTATCCTCTCGAATATTTCCTGAATAATCTCCACTACCCATTCCTTAAATTCCTCTCTCTCAACAGATAAGTGGGAAAGCATCAGTGTCTCATTTTTATTTCATTACCTTGTGTTTTTATTTTAGTTATTATTGGCACATGATCTGAAATAGTTATTCTGTGTATATCAAGACCTCCAATTGAGTGAAGTGTAAATTTTGTGTGGCCTAGCCCAGTTTTTATATCGTTGGGAATAATAGGCAAATTCACTCCAAACTCCTATTACTGAATTCACATCTTCAATGCCAAATATTTTCATAAATTTCTTCAAAAATCTACCCTCGTTTGTTATACTTTCCCTTCTGGGCCCCCCAGATACATCTTTACTGTTGCAAATCACATTTCAGTCCTCACCTATAAGTAATATTCCTTGCTGAAAGATAATTTCTCCCAGAATTTTCTTAAGCTCCACTATAGCAGTTTTAGGTGCAATATAAACACATGCCATTAGCCCCTTAGCACTACAAATCTGCTATTATTATCTTTTTTATCCTCCTCTAGAACTATTGGAGCTCCAATTCCAATTAACATAAGTACTCCTCTTTTCTTTTGTCCCAGTTATTCTGCTGAACAACCATCTTAAAAACCTTTCTTTATCAAATTCACATGTTCGGTTCTTTCCAAGTGTGTGTCCTATAACACAGCTGTTTTCACTCTACGTTTTTAACATAATTTACTATTCCTTCTTTTTTGTATTTATCTGTGAAACCATTGACATTTAAAGACATTACATAAAGCATCATTGCGTTAAAAAGTTATTATTCCCACCTTTTATATACAACACCTTTTTTGTTAAATGTCTTGTTACAGCTTTTGTATTACATGCATACACTGTTTGGCAGGTTAAACCTTTATATAGTTGTTTCTTGTGATATCCATTTAAGCCTATGACACATCTTACAAAACATTTTGTTTTCTTGAAAGCCCTCAAACAAATAAAAAACAACCCCAATACCCCCTAAAACCTATTCATTTAATACTAACATACAAAACTTTGCATATCATCAAATATTTAATTTTTACCATCCTAATAGGAACAGATGTCCCAAACTGACAGCCACACTTACAGACCTGAGTTAACCTAAAATAAAGGTTATCATGCTAACATTCATGGTGCAGCCTCTATGCTTCTACTAAGTGCTTACTGGTTTTGTCTTATCTTTATAGCTTTCCCAGCTGGGAAAATCCCTGAATGCTTTCAGAAAACATTACCTACTAGCCAGTCTCTCTCTTCTTTTTTTTCCAACCACTCTCCACCAGACTGTAACCAGTTTCTCTTTATTAGGTTGTCTCCATGGAGATATGAGAACCAGACAGTCAATTTCTCTTTATCAGATTGTTTCCATGAATACTTGATGGCCAGATAAAGAATTGCTACTAAGCATACATTTAATTTGCTAGAAAAAAAGTCTCAGAATATTCAAAATCTTTTTCATTTACTTTTTCTCTTAAAATGTGTTGCTAAATCAGTCTAAGGTCCTTAATCCATTCATTCCCCCATGCAAGAATGAGAAAAAGCACATATTGTTGTATATTTGGGAGCCATATATATGTCCTCCCATTGTTTCTTTGTGAATTGCTAATCTAATCTCTCTTTTCAATCTTTTCTGACCTCCTTTGATTGACTCCTACAGTTATGGTGCAATATTTTATATGCCATACTGATTTATCCCTTTTTAACAGCAGCTTCTGTTCCAGATTTAATAAAAGCTCAAATTGAGTAGGTCTTTCATTTAGGACTCCCTATCCCTTTGTCTATATTCTGATATCAGTCACCAATAGGGAAGGCAGCCAGCCTGCATTCCAAATGTCTTATTTTCCTCTTCTCATTTTATTACCTTTCCCTAAGTATTTGTTCCCAGTACCTTGGTTTCTTTGCCAGCTCCATCAAGTAAATTCCAATTTTCTCTTGCCTATTCTCTGTATCACTAATTGCGGTCATCCCTATCAGCAGAATCTCCTTTCACCATTCCCTTGTTGGCTTAGTTCTTAATATACTTTTTGCTACTTTGTGAATATAATTTTCTGTATGACTGTTTTTACTCTCGTTAAAGATCTGTGTCCAAAATCCCACTCTTTCCTTGTTTCTTAAATTACCCCACTGCTTCATCATCATCCCTTTGCACTTTGAATTGTAGCTTTCTGCATATGTTATGTATAAGAACCTTAATTGTTTAGCTCTAAAGTATTCCTTCAAATCAGGTAATCCTAACCTCATTGTTCTGTTGGAAGGATTAACTTATCCCTCTTGACACTTGCCTTCTTCCACTCCTAGATAAAACCCTTCAACTCTTTATTAATTACTTTCTGCAACTTCTCCTCTGACTGATAAAAAATACACCTGACCTGTGTATAAAGCTAAAGGGACTAAAAACATTTTACTGCTTGTATCTTGCTATCCACAGGCAAGAGATTCAAGTTTCACAGTTTTTGTATTATCTTTTGTTTAGTCTATACCTACATATTCTTAGCTGCAATAACATAACAAATGTTAAATAAATAAATAAACAGAATATTTTTTTAATCCAAACTCCTAAATACACTCAAAAATTCATTTTATCATTTCCCCATAAGTATGGGTATTGCTGAACTAATTCATTTGTGGGTACATAGTTTATTGCTACAGCCTTTGTTTTATCTTAATTAATTTTGCATCCTGAAAAAAAAAGAACTGTTTCAGTGTTCTATGACATTGGAATGTCCCTTTCTGGTTCCATCAGGTCCAAAATATCATCATCTGCAAATAAGCCAACTTTTCTTGAACACCATATCAGTTATATTTTTGAATTTCTGAGTAACATATTTTCTTTTGCAATATTCCTAAATATAACACAAATGAAGGGGAAGGAGGACAATGCTGCTTGGTTCCCCTGTTCAGATACAACTTATCAGACAGCAAGCCCCCCTTTGATTTTTGCCTGTGATCTCATATATCCTTCTAATTATTATTGTATTAGTAAATATAAGTGATTCCATTGCCCTACTCATAAAATTCCATATTACTCTGCTGAATGCTTTCTCTGCATCAAGACCCATCAACAGCAGTGATGCTTTCTTACATTCCGCTTCCCTCTGGATCCTCATTGTTCTATTAATGTTGTCAAATGTTTGCCTCCCCTCCACAAAACTGCTCTGATCTATGCCTATCAATTTTGGCATCACGTTTGCCATTATTTTAGCTATTATAGACAAACACTTTATAAACAGGTTCTCTTACATATTAGTAATGAATAAAAAAAAGGTAAATACAAAACCCTGTGATCAGTACAGCTAAGGAAGGGGTAGAGGAAGAAACAGTAGGAATGCTGAAAAAAAGAGATGCTTAGTAATTATTTGGGTTATGATGAGAAGCCGGAAAGCTAGTTGCTGACAGCAGTTATAGGGATAGAGAAGATTATGTTAGAATGAAATTAGGAAAGGAATACTTTAGAGAGAAAAAGAGCAGAACTTTTGTCAGGCATTAACAGTATTCTTCTCAACAATTAAAATGGCATTTTTCAGAAATGAGCAACTTGGTTCTGACAGAGTAATTACAATACATAATAAATATTTATTACAGCTGCAGATAGTCCGCTTGAAAATTCAATTCTTAACCGTTACGTCAAACACCGTGGGTGGTGTTTAGGTGCTGCTTGCTACTGCACATCTGGTGAGCCAGTGAAGTAAAATATCACCCCGCTTCTTTGGCTCTGATCCTATCTGGTAAGGATGGATCAGATCCATTGATGTCTGATCCGACATCCAGTCCTTTTAAGCCAATTTTGTAATTATCAAGGACTCTGCATTCTCCATCCTATGACCCAGTTCCATCAAGGGTACCGTCTCTTGTCCTGTCAAGACCTAGTGCTCCTTCTGCCTCATCCTCCCATTCAACCAAGAGCCTAACTGAAGAAGATGTGGAATGTATGGTGCAGAAGATTTTATGGGCGCAGGGTATCACTAAGTCTCCCTTGACCTCGACCCTTAAGGTTTCAGGCCAGGTCAAACCATTCACTCCCCCTCTTTCTCCTCCTCCAACTTCAGGGCAAGCTTTGGAGCTATCGGATCTGATACTACCTGTGCCTTTGACTTCTGATCCAAAGATATCCCTTTCTTCAGATCAGACATCCTCTCGGAGCTCATCGGCTTTTTCGGAGCCAGAGAGTTCTCAGAGCCATACCGAACCTCATGAACCTCGTGTGCACTCGACGCCTAGGTCCTCAGAGCAGACAATGTGCCTCAGGGCTTCCGCAAAGATGATATGATCTCTGACTTCAATCCCATGCAAGCAGTCTTCTGGACTGGAGCAGACCCCATCCCAGAAACATTTGTCAGAGCCAGAGTCCTTGTCCATTTAGGAGCAGTCAGCCTTTGGGGCCTTGGAGAGGGCTATAGCTGCCACTGTGACTAAGAAGTCACCTGCCCCCTCAGATCCACTACCCCAACAAGGTACCCTGCCTGCCTCTTCTCGTCACCAGGTTCCATAGGGACTGCGGGACCACAGGCGCCAGGACACCCATCTGGGTACACCCAACTCTTCCAATACCTCCCCAGATTATCCCACTGAGGAGGTCCCTAGGAAGAGATCATGCAAGAGGAAACATTTGGACTCCATGGAGGAGTCAGCCACTGAAGACACGGACCTCAGTGAGGCTGAAGGATCCCCATGAGAATGTTTCCTTTATGGAGATTCTGAATCAGAGGGGTGACTGGCAGTCCAGAAATCCTTTGCCTGAAGAGTCGGTGTATCTAGCTGCATTTGGTTTTCACCCATCCACATCCTGGGTGACTCCTCCCACCGAGAAGCTCATAGGTTTGACCTCACGGTAGGTGTGGGAGACCCCAGATTCCATCAAGCCTGTTCCCTGGAGACCAAATAAAATTATCACCACTCCTTTGGATAAGGCTTTCTGGGCAAAAAGGGTTGCAGTAGATGCTATATTCATGGTGGCAGCGATCATGAAGGAACACTCTGAAGAGAATTCAACTATCCATCCTCCTAATAAGGACTCCAGTATGATGGATAGATGTGGGAAGCATGTTTTTTTATCAGTTACCTTTGCCTTATGGTCTCTGAATTACCTTTCTCATTTTACCAGACTGCAAAGGGATCTGATCAAGGAGCTTTCAGATACCCTTGAAGGAGCAGTAGCTGAGGGATCTAGAAAGAAAGTAGCTTCCTGGATAGCTACCCTACATTCGGTAGACAACTCATCCATGAGGCTCATAGTACATGCAGCTGAAGGAACTGTAAAATGTATGTACTACTCTAATTAGGGTAGTCTGTACCATTATTCAATGAAACCAATGAGACGGTTCATCTGATATGGCATTCTTTACTGCATGTGAAGTAGACATCTAGTTTAACAATGAAAGATGTACACAACTAGCAAAGCCGTACTTCAGCTTACAGCATCAGATCTGTACGAATCAAAGTCTCTCATATAAAAGAAGAAGTCCCAATCTTTATAGTGTCTTTTCTGCCTGCCTCAGCAATTTAGAGAATTTGCCAGAATAATAAGTCTTTCCTTTGAAGTTGGTCTGCTGACAGTTTGTTTTCCATATCTCAAACATTCTGTTCCTGAAGAATAACTCCTGGGCCTTGCTCTTATCTTGCATGTCCTGTTGACGAAACACAGCTGCGTACAAAAGTTTGTCTTGACCTGCTTGTAGATAGAGAATTTCATAAACTGCATAGTTTATAAAAGATAAAATATTTTATTTCTGACTTCTAATAACAGTGAATGCCAAGCTATATGCTTTTGCCAAGAGTTTAAACTAAGTGCACTCTGTACTACACTGAAAAGCAGAATATTTAGTTTCCATTTTTAGAAAAATCCACTGAAAGCCATTTTTAACTTGCTCATTACTGAAAACAGAATATTCAACTCTCACAATTCCCTCTTTTCAATTTAAAAGGTACACATTGAATGTGTCATGGCACAAATTGTACTTTTTTACTTTTAACCTTAAACCCTCCCTCCTGCAGTGTTTGAAGGACCTGTATCACTTTAGTTAAATGCTGTTTTTTTTTCTTTTAGACACAGTTACTGTAAAACTGAAAGCATGCCCTTCCCTCAGTAGAATACATCATTTTATTGCAGTATTGTTTATTTGCTTTATGCTGTGAGAATTAAATGTATGTTTGCCCTTTGGCTGTTACCTAGACACGATTCACATTTGCTATTGTCTGCCGTTTGCTGCACTTTAGGTGAAAATAAAATACATGCATGTCAGTCTTGTGACATCATGTGTTTACTGCGTTTAACTACTCTCATTTGATTTTAGAACTGTTTTGTTATTTAAGTGCCTTGCTGTAACTGAATGAAAGTTTGTGCTGTGTACGCTTAACCATTTTCAAAATGTAGAATAGTACTTCGTAAATTATTTGTTATCAGCGTAGTTAACTGCTGTTGCTTTAATGTTTTACTAGCCAGATTATATTTGTCAGTATTTTGTTCTGTTGACTTTAAAGGTCTGATGCACTTTTGAAAAAGTGTTTGCATATGTTGTCTGAACTTTTTGAACTCACTCTGACTATGTCTTAGAAGTTTATTAAATCTTTTTGTCAGTTCACCATGAACCTCGTCTCAGTTTTTATTTGTTTTGTAATGTGCAGTGGTTTTATGCCATTTTTGCTGTATATAAGCCATGAAACGCTGAGGAATAAAATTTCAGAAGCAATGTTCAAGTGTATTATTTCATACAGTGCCTACAGTTTTAAGAACTCAAGCTTTAAATGTGCATCTATATCGTACAATGTAAATAGCGAATGCTATTTCATCGTACTGATACTATCAAAACAACAAAATATCAAACAAATGGACTCACTGCTCCGTAAAAAAAATAAAACTTGATCACAAATTTAAGTGGGGGGGGGGCTGTGCCCCCTCACCCCCCTACTTTATTATACCAACTCCGAGATCGCACCATAGTGGAGAAAATAGCAAAGTCCCAAAGACGGCCCACCAAATGTTTTCTCTGGGGAAAACGTTGATGTTCCGTGACTTCGCTATTTTGCCATTTTGACAGTATCAGATCAACTAAATAGCATTCGCTATTTAATCCATTCGACAGCGTCATATAGACCCTTAAATGTAATTATGTTATTAAAATACCCTTCTGTTCATCCCACTTAGGGAGAGTTTTTAACATTAGCTAAATGTGCTGCTCTAGCAGCTTCAGATTCCTGTGTCTTTAATTGAGCTTGTAATGTGTTAGTTTCCTCCCTTGCAACAATTACGTCATGCTGTGTGTCAGCCAGTTGCCTGTCATGTTTATTGCAAACGGACAGTTAACCCTTTTATTATACAAATAGTTTTACTGTCTTAGTTAATAACAGTTTGTGTCTTAATATTAGTCTGTGAGACTTTTAAAAACTGAAAAAAAATTTTGTACATTTAGCAGTGTCAGCATGCATTTTACCAGATGCATTTCATTTATTACAGTAAATCTGAAAGTGACCCATGAGGTCATGATTTTGCTGGTTGCTAGTTTTAGCAATCCAATCTTTAAACTCCTGCAAATTAAACTGTAAAGTACAAACTTTGAGATCTACATCACCCTCTAATAAATCTTTTGCAAAAGATATATAGAAACAGGAACTATTGTCTGTGCTTTAAGCATTACTTTATCCTGGTTGTGTTCCAGGTTTTGTACAATACGTTTATGACAAGGCATGCAAAAAGCAACATTTAAATAAAACATTTTAGTACATTTTGTGACACTTATGCCCAATGTAGTAAAGACTTACAGGTGCTAACATGCTGATTATACTATGTATTTAAATAATTCCACACATCTACATATGATTTAGATACATCAACAGTAAAATACTTAGTGAACTTCTTGAAATTTTCATGAATTGCATTCAATGTTAAAAGATAAACGGAAGAAAATATTTACCACAAATGTTTAGGACAAGGTGTCCAGTCTTGACACAAAGATCAGTTGTGGGAGAATTTTTTTCTGTCAGTCACTAGATGCTGGTGATGTCAGGTCCAGCAGTGTGACCCACTCTTTGTATTTCACCAACTGTCTGAAGAAAAATTAGTGTACTGCGCTGCAGTGTTTGTCCTCCAGTCAATGGACAAAGTTTTAGGAAAGAAGAGTTGACTCAAAAGAAGAACTGGGCAGGAATGTCGCACTGTGAGAGGCACCTCTACAGGTCACCCCCCCCCCGGTTGTTTTGACTGGTCTGGTCTCGCCACTATAATCTTTATGTTACTACACTAATTAAGGTAGTATGCACCATTACTCAATGAAACCAATGAGACAGTTCATCTGATACAACATTCTTTACTGCATATGAAGTAGACATCTAGTATAAAAATGAAAGATATACACAAATAACAAAACCGTACTTCAGCTTACAGCATCAGATCTATAAGAATCAAAGTCTCTCATATAAAAGAAGTCATCCCAATCTTTATAGTGTCTTTTCTGCCTGCCTCAGCAGTTTGGAAAATTTGCCAGAATAATGAGTTTTTCCTTTGAAGCTGGTCTGCTGGCAGTTTGTTTTCCATATCTCAAACATTTTGTTCCTGAAGAATAACTCCTTGTCCTTGCTCTTATCTTGCATGTCCTGTTGACAAAACACAGCTGCATGCAAGAGTTTGTCTTGACCTGCTTGTAGATAGAGAATTTCACAAACTGCATAGTTTATAAAAGATAAAATATTTTACTTCTCACTTCTAATAACAATGAATGCCAAGCTATATGCTTTGCCAAGAGTTTAAACTAAGTGCACTCTGTACTACACTGAAAAGCAGAATATTTATTTTACATTTTCAGAAAAATCCACTGAAAGACATTTTTAACCTGTTCATTACTGAAAACAGAATATTTCAACTCTCACAGGAACAAGCAGAGCGGTGGGTCCTGGCATCTCCAAGAGGAGGCATGCCTGAATGCACCTTGGCAATTTTGTGGAAGCTATTAAGTCTTCAGTCATCAATGTCCTGTTTGACAGCACATCCCTTTTTGGTCCCAAAGTGAAGGATATACTATTCAGGCATGAAAAAGAAGGTAAGACCCTAACTGCCATGGGCAAACATTTTTCATCCCCTCAGAGATTTATCCCAAAGGTCAGAGAGGTAGTGGGAAAATGTGATTCAAAAAATATCAAGGGTCCTACCAAGACAAATGTGGTGAGTCTTCCCCCCAGAGGCAGAGAGAGAGAAACAATAATGGAAGATGTCACCCTCGAGGCAGGGGGGATCCACAAAATCACGTTTCTTGGGAATCTTTCTTCAGGAAGCCTTTCTAGTGCTCCTGAATGGAGGCTCAATTGTCCACTTCTGGAGGCAGTTGGGGTTGACTATCCCTGCACTTGAGAACCTGGCAAAAGATAACTTCCAATATATGATGCAGATGATAATATCCAGGGGTTACCAAATTCCTTTTCCCCCCAAAAAAACCTCCAATCAAAAAAATCTTAGACATTCCACCTAGTTAAAGGGATGAATTAGTCATTCAAATTCAGAAACTGCTAGAAATAAGAGTCATCCAAGAGGTCCCCCCAGACCAGAGAGGGTTTGGAACTTACTCAAGGTTCTTTTTGGCTTCAAATAAAACAGGGGACTGGAGACCAATCTTGGATCTCAGCAGAATGTACAAGTCAGTTTGACTTTGCAAGTTCTGAATGCTCATGGTGCAGTCCATACTTCCATTTCTGGAACAGGATGATTGAATGTGCTCTGTAGATCTTCAGTATGTGTGCTACCACATAAAGATGGACACATGCTCCAGAAGATAACTACGCTTCCGGCTGGGAGACCGTCATTACCAGTTCAGAGCACTGCCCTTTGGTCTCACCACTGCCTCCGGGGTGTTCACCAAATGCATGGCATTGGTTGCGGCTCATCTGAGATGAAAAGGATTCTGGGTGTTTTCTTATTTAGATGACTGGCTCATATCCATCTCGACCAGGCATCTACTTGTTCATGCAAGAGACGCTGTACTTCAACATTGTTCAAATTTAAGAAATAGAAATGTTCCAACTGTAACCAGGTACCTCAGGACAGAAGATAAACTTGTGAAAACAGCAAAAAAACTGAGGTGAGGCTCCAGGCTTTAAAACGTTTATTGTCCAAATGTACAGAATTAGTGTTGTTCTGTGCATTTGGACAATAAACGTTTTAAAGCCTGGAGCCTCACCTCAGTTTTTTTGCTTTATTGTTCAAATTTAGGCAATACCGTAAATCACCAAAAAGCCTGTCTGGAACCCATGCAGACAGAGTTCATAGGAGCACTGTTGGACACAAAGCAGATGATTGCCAAACTTCCTCCATCCAGAATTTTAACAATCAGAAGACAAACTTCAAGGTTAATCAGAAACAAGAAGGTGGCAGCACGTCATATTCTACAAGCTTTAGGATCCATGGCAGCAGCAATTGTGTTAATTCCTCTCACCAGGTATCACATGTGAGTTCTGCAGTGGCTTCTCAATGGTCAATAATTTGTCAACTAATGTCTCATCATTTTCTAATAATGAACATATGCAAAAAGGATCTCTCATGGTGGATTTGCTCAGAACGGGTGACTCAAGGTCAACCATTTGTTCCCCCTCAACCACAGGCTACGGTTACCAGGGATGCTTCTCAGATAGGGTATGGGAGTATTATCCGGGGAAGACTGTCCAAAGTACCTGGTCAGCAGACAAGGCCAAACTCCACATAAACTAGATGAGAGCAGACTCAGAGCACATTCAATCATCCTTCTAGCATTGCAAGCATTTCAGACTGTCCTTCCTCTAGGAATGGTAGCTATCCAGTCATACAACATGTTGGTAGTATGGTACATTAACAAAGAAGGAGGGGACCAGATCTTATCCTCTATGTTGGGAAGCGCTCAGGGTATGGCAGTGGGTGATCTCATCCAATCACTTTCTGATTGCAGTGCACATTCCAGGAAGATCCAACGTCATAGCAGACAAGTTGAGCAGAGCCATCCTCATGCATCATGAGTTGTCCCTCAACCAGAACGTAGCAGAGAACATTTTCCACACATGGACCCTGCCTTGCTGTGATCTCTCTGCCTCTTCCCTAAACAAGAAATGCAGCAGCTTCTTTGCCCTAATTCCCCCAGTGGGGCATTCCCCTAGGGACGCTTTAATACACGATTGGATTGGCCTCCCAGACTATTGTTGATTCCCAAATTCCTTCAGAAAGCCAGCAGGTTGAAGAGTACAGTAATCCTCATTGCCCCATATTGGCCTTGATAAATCTGGTTTCCCTTCCTCTGACCTCATCTAGTGATGAAGCTCTGGATTCTGAATCCCCTTCCAGACCTACTTTCACAACCCGACAGGAATGCTTCATCCCGACCTTCACAACCTCAAGCTGACAGCTTGGTTTCTCCAGTTCCGTTGATTGCCAGACAACCTATGCTCTCCTCCCTGGTCCGTTGTACCTTAATATCCTTCCATACGTCACCCACTCAAAAAATTGTATAGGAGTAAATAGAAGAGATTTGTGATCTGGGCACAACAACACAATATGGATCTTATCACAGCTCCCGTTCACTTCATTCTAGAATATTTGGCTCACCTTTTCAATAATGGAGCTGCGGCTTCTACTATTAAAGTTCAGTTAGCAGCCATTTCAAATTTTCACATTGGAATGGAGAACTTATCTAATTTCCCACACATTTTTCAAAGCCTTCTTAAAAGGGATGATGTTGTTAAAACCCCTTCATAAAGATCCCTCTCCTCCTTGGGATCTAAATATGATTCTACACCTCATTGTCCAACCACCTTTCAAACCTGTAGCATCTTGTGATATTAAGTTCCTTTCTTGGAAAAACTCTCTTTTTGATGGCTGTCACATCAGCAAGATGGATATCGGAAATTCAGGCACTATCTTTCCAGCCTCCTTATCTGGTTTTTCATACAGACAGAGTCTCTTTGCATACCAACCCCTCTTTTTTGCTCAAAGTTGTTTCTCAAGCAAGTATCAACCAGACTATACATTTGCTTGTTTTCTTCCCTAATTTTACTAATAAGAGCAAATATGTACTACATTTGTTGGATGTTCGTAGATAGCTACTACATTTCTGTTTACATAGAACTAAAGAATTTCGGAAAACAAGCCAACTGTTTATTGCATTTGCAGGCCCTAGGAAAAGCTTATGAGTTTCCAAAGTCACCTTATCAAAATGTCTTTCTAGTTGTATTTCCTTTATTTACATTTCAAAAGCCATGAATCTTGACAAGTCCATTTGGGATCATTCTGCCAGGGCCATGGCTACATCTGCGGTCTTTCAGAAAAATGCTTCCTTGGATGATGATTGCGCAGCAGCCACTTGTGCAAACCATCATACCTTTATCGCTCATTACAAGTTAGATTTGGTCTGCAAGGGAAGGGCCTCATTTGGTGCAATGATTCTGAGGAATAGTCTCCTATGAGTCCACATGGTGTAAAGGTAGCTGGGGACTCAGTCCCATATGTGAGGATGAAATGAAAAACTGACAATATTAGATAAAGAAGTTATGTACACACCATAACATTCTATCTGTATTGTCAAATTTTTCATCTCTCCTCAGATCCCCTCCCTCCATCCTCTTTCCATGGGTTTCCTGGTTGAACGGGGAGACTCCAAAGGATTAGATTGATATTCCTTATACTCCAGAAATGGTCTTCTTTAAGATCTTCTAGTGTGTTAAATAGTGAAATGTTTCTTTTCTCTATATATGCATTTATAGCAAACATGGGGAGAGATGCATTTTGGGTAAAGGGAGGTATCCAAGAGCTTTTTGGTTGCCACGAGCTTGCTACCAGCTGAGATGGATAAGATGGATCGGATCTGGACCCGTATGTAAGGAGAGATGAAAAATCGACAATACAGATGGAACGTTACCCTCCCTCTGGAAGAGGTGAGGAGGCAATGCCCTGTCATGCCTGTTACTTCCAGACAGCTCCAGCAGATGTCTTGAGTTGCTGGCCTTGTGCAGTAGAAAAGCGAGGTAAAGGAGATCAAAGTGTGAAGAAATACATATTTCAACCAAAGTCTTTTCCAAGCAGGTACCCAAAATTGTTTTGTTTTGTTTGTTGTATAGTAAAATATAGAAAAAGACAGCACCACTCGTGGTCAACAACTGAAACTAAAACAAATAAAACAACTAAAAATAAAAAAAAAAAATAGATAACTAAAACAACTAAATGGAATGCAGGTCACAGGACACCTTGACTACTGTTAAGTACTTATGTCATTTATCGACTTTTCCAGAACTATAAAACCAACTTATTATTCTCAGTTTACAAGGGGCACAGTCACATGCACAGTAAAACAATCAATCAATAAATAATGATGTCATAATTTTTTCCTGGAGGAATTCAATTTTAGCACTTATTTTCTGGAAATATTGTCATTTAATCAAGGACATACCCCTGCATTTAGTAAAAGTTGACATTCCAGTTTCAGTTTATCTAATAAACAACTAATCCATTACCCAAGGGTTGGTATCAACACTGTCCAGGATGAAGAATGAAAGTTCTTGCATTAGACACTAAACCAGGAATTCAGGAGAAACACCACCACTCACATTAAGGTATGTAGTAAAAAGGCCCTGTATTTGTGATATAGTACTATCATATTCAGAGATGCATTAGCTGCAATGAGGAAAGACCTCATTATCAACTGATATGCATGTCTCTGACTTGCTGTCAAGTACTGTCAGTGCAGATCAACACTCTTCTGTGGTAGTTAACAGTGGTGGCTGATGCATTGTGTTAGCACAGGCTCCCCACCCGCATTCACTCTCTCACACAAAATGCATATTCAGACAAGCACCACATATTCCATACCTGTCCCTTTGTTGTCAGAAATGCCCTAGTGCTTCCTTTTTCCTGCTTGGTAAATCACAGATAGTTGCATTCTGTCATTATTTATTTATGTGACATTTGTTAACTGGGTTGGTCCAACTGAGCTAGAAGCCCATTTTCAGTGGAGACCTGAGGAGAAAAGCTGCAGAAATTACATACAGATATTCATAGAACATAGAAAATATGTATTACAAGCTATACAATGTAGTAAAAATAAAAAGTAAAACATGGAATATGCACAAAAAGTTAAGCAAAATTCACTAACAATATCCCTGCTGTTTTGTGTTCCTCCTGGCCCACATTAAGTGCCCTTATGTCACAAGATGCAAATATAATCCCTGGTGGCTATCCCCCCCCCCCCCCACCGCCATGCCTTGTACAAGTGCTTTTAAGACACAAATTGGTTAATCATGGTGCTTAGTGTTTCACTTCCCTGCCCATGCCTGTAATAAGTTCTGTTTTGGTACAGTGACAAAGAGTTTTCCTAGGTATATAGTGTTCCCCCGATACATGTTTTTAGTGTTCTCCTTGGTGGCTAGGTTTCCCTTATCCTACATATTCAGAATTATTTCTTGGTGGCTAGTGGTCCCCTTGACCCCATGCTGCACACTTTGCTCATTAGTCTGGGGGTATGTGGAAGTATGACAACCCCCCCACACACCCACACAAACACACTGTCTCTCTCACCTAACCTACCCCTTCAATAAGCCCCCAATGCAAATTCAACACTCAAACATACACTCGAATATGCAACCTTTTACATACACCCATACAACCACTAACACTACTGGAACACTAAACCCCCTAGCACTTACCTCTGCTGTGATGTGTGAACACAGCCTTTTTGCTGTGCTCATTTCCACAAGCCAGAAGAGTCCATGCTATTTTACGCAGCATTTTTCAGGATTGTTCCGCTGCACAAATGTCTTACTGCAAGAAATTCCAGGGGAGAGCACATGGTTTATTAGCATATGCCTCTTCCCCAGAATGCCTCATTAGCATATTGCACAGCTGTGTACACAGCCCACTGTGAAGTCTTATTTTTTTGACACCACCACTCACATTAAGGTATATAGTAAAAAGGCCCTGTATTTGTGATACAGTACTATCATATTCAGAGATGCATTAGCTGCAATGAGGAAAGACCTCATTATCAACTGATATGCATATCTCTGACTTGCTGTCAAGTACTGTCAGTGCAGATCAACACTCTTCTGCAGTAGTTAACAGTGGTGGCTGATGCATTGTGTTAGCACAGGCTCCAAACCCGCATTCACTCTCTCACACAATAATGCATATTCAGACAAGCACCACATATTCCGTACCTGTCCCTTTGTTGTCAGAAATGCCCCATTGTTTCCTTTTTCTTGCTTGGTAAATCACAGATGGTTGCATTCTGTCATTATTTATTTATGTGACATTTGTTAACTGGGTTGGTCCAACTGAGCTAGAAGCCCATTTTCAGTGGAGACCAGAGGAGAAAAGCTGCAGAAATTACATACAGATAGTCATAGAACATAGAAAAATATGTATTACAAGTTATACAATGTAGTAAAAATAAAAAGTAAAACATGGAATATGCACAAAAAGTTAAGCAAAATACAGTGACAATAAACAAATAAAATGAGATCAATTTAACAGAATCTGGCAATTTCAAATATGTACAATATGTATTTACAGATAAAGTTTTAGTTGCTTTTTGAATTGATTTGTATTTGTGATGTTTCTTATAGAGTTAGTAAGTTTGTTCCAGGCTAAAGACACTGTAATTGTAGTTTACCAATGCTTTTGTTGGGTTCATGTATGTCAAGGAGTTGCTGGTCATAGCTTCTGAGGGATCTTGTGAGGGTGTAGAAGGAAACAAGGGAGGAGTGGGAGAGGCAGGCAGTAAGTTTGTGTAGGATGGACTGTGCGATTTGTAGCTGTGAGATAAGAAGTTGATGGGGAATTCTGGTCATTGTAGTTTTTTAATGCAGTGCAGTGGTGTGATTTATAATTAATGCCAAACATTAGAGTTTCACACATCATATCGTTCATTAAACGCATGGTAGTACAAAAGTTGTTATACTAATGACTTTATAAAAGGAATAATTAGAATCCATCCCAGATTGTGCATCTTTCTTGCATTACTAGGTTGAGAGTTATGCTTTATGTTCCCTGCCCGTCTCCCTCGTAACTCACAAACTGTTGCAGACACTGAATAATTCCTGAGATCCTTCGTATATGTTAAAAATCAGAATAATGGGTTATTGATGATGTTCCTTGCAGCAAGAGTGCAGCGTTCTAAGCCTTTTTTCCCCTTTGTGGTTTACATTTTTTTTTTGGTCAGGTCTTATTCTTTTTTTTTTTTACGTGACGTCGCTGTTGTCTAGTGGTGAGGTAGAGGACTAATATCCTGTGAGGAATGTGGGAAGGTATATAGTTTTTACTGTAGTACCTTTAAGGCACACTATATATATATATTTATAGAATATCCCTGCTGTTTTGTGTTCCTCCTGGCCCACATTAAGTGCCCTTAAGTCACAAGATGCAAATATAATCCCTTGTGGCTAGTCCCCCCCCCCCGCCATGCCTTGTATAAGTGCTTTTAAGACACAAATTGGTTAATCATGGTGCCTAATGTTTCACTTCCCTGCCCATGCCTGTAATAAGTTCTGTTTTGGTACAGTGATGAAGAGTTTTCCTAGGTATATATAGTGTTCCCCCTGATACTTGTTTTTAGTGTCCTCCTTGGTGGCTAGGTTTCCTTTATCCTACATATTCAGAATTATTTCCTGGTGGCTAGTGGTCCCCTTGACCCCATACTGCACGCTTTGCTCATTAGTCTGGGGGTATGTGGAAGTATGACAACCCCCCCCACACACACACACACACACACACTGTCTCTCTCACCTAACCTACCCCTTCAATAAGCCCCCAATGCAAATTCAACACTCAAACATACACTCGAATATGCAACCCTTTACATACACCCATACAACTCCTAACACTACCCAAACACTAAACCCCCTAGCACTTACCTCTGCTGTGATGTGTGAACACAGTCTTTTTGCTGTGCTCATTTCCACAAGCCAGAAGAGTCCATGCTATTTTATGCAGATTTTTTCAGGATCGTTCAGCTGCACAGATGTCTTACTGCAAGAAATTCTAGGGGAGAGCACATGGTTTATTAGCATATGCCTCTTCCCCAGAATGCCTCATTAGCATCTTGCACAGCTGTGTACACAGCCCACTGTGGGCTGCAAATCTTCGTGTTATAGCACTGTGGTAAGGCTGTCTCTAAATACAGAAAAGTTACTGTGAGGTTGACACCTTGCAAAGCTTTTCTGAATTCAAGCCTATGCTTATCTAAACATTTTTGACACTTGTTTTCCTTATACCACAAAAATGTTCATAAATTGTTTAATTTAATTTGTGCAGGGTTTGCCCTTAGTAAAATGTCACCAGCCACAGAAAATAAATCCAAATGTCCCTGTAATATCATCCAGTTATCATTAGTTACCTTTTTATTTCTCTTCTGTCAACACTTTATTCCACAGAGAAAGCTGTGGTCAAATCTTTATTACAGTTTCCCTCCATTTCATTAACACAGTGGAACTTATGCATGAAGTCTTATTTTTTTGACATCTTCAATGATACTGATACTCTGAATTTCATTTTTATCATGTCCCCCTTTCTAAAAACAAATGTATTGCATGCTCTAGCAGTATTGATAAATTTAATTTGTTCATAAATTATGTACCAAAAAAAAAACTGAATTGCTATATTTTCTATTCTGTTGGTCTAAGGACAGTTGCTCACTTTTAGATGTTTTACTTTATATTCATGAAAATTAGAAATGTTAATGTTTATCACAAACCTACATTTGCAAATACTTATTTGCATGCTTCAAGTAATCATCCAATTAATATTAAAAATAATTTTAAGAGCCAAGCAGTTAATCAAAATTAGTAATGACTGCTGATGTGGTTTTCAACTATGACATGGCAGTACTGTGCAATTTGTTTTGCATGGCAAGGCATGATCCAGACTCCCCCGATCTGTCTGTGCCAGATGGGTATCGCAGATGTAGAGGGGAATATATGTCTTGTGAGTGGCAGAGAGCAGCAAATGGAATAGCTGCATTCACTGTGAATGTTTACCAGCATTGCAGGACAAATGTTGCTCTTGCCGTGTGAAGATGTTTTGTGCAGTAGAGTCATACCTCTCAACCAGCCAGATTCTTGCAGAATGTCCAGATTTTTGCCTCATATTTTTGGTCTGTTCCTCATAAAATCTGTGGTTTTCCTGCACATCACTAGGAATACCTGAGGACTGAAGTCACTAAGTAATAACTCAAATTTTAGTTTTTGGCTTCATATCCTTCAGAAAATGCCGGCTAACACAAATCCTGTTATTCTAGCAACTAGGTTTATAAGAGCAATATTTAAAATCTGTTCCTATATTTGGGCCTTTGCCCCCCACCCCCCATTATGTCAAACGTTTTCCAGATTTCTTGAGCTAAGAGGTTGAGAGGTATGAGTGGAGACAGTCAGTGACCTATGGTCAGACCATCTTAAATAAATAAATATGTAACACTGATACAGAGATATATGATTTGGGACAAAAGTATAGAGCTTATGGGTTTTAAAGTCCAGGATATATGTGGTTTAATTTAATTATGCATATAAAGATTCTGTGAACTAACTTTGGAGACAGTATTACTGGCAGAAAACTTATTGGCTGAGGTTGATGGAAAAAGGATGATTTTCTACGGAATGACTTTGTAGTGAGACTTAAAAGAATTGGAGTAATACAAGACTGCTGGTGCAATTTAAAATGGCTGAGATCCAAGCTGAACTTCTAAACACTTTTTTTCTGGGGGGGGAATCTGTAAATGACTTTATGAGGTGAAATGGCAGTTTGATGTGGACTGTGGTTTGGGAGATGTGGGTTTCTTTAGATATTCAACATTTGCCAAATGTTATCATTATAAATGGGATGAGAACTAATGTAAGGCACTGGGGTTAGCCTAAGCCTTAATATTTCTGCAGAGATTTCACACAGAGGGGATGTTCTAGCACATGATGTAAAGTATGTTGCTGAAGATATAATGCTATTGCTAATGGACATATTTGGTTTGATTGCCTTTTGGCTGTTGAAGATGGGGAGAAGGAGGGAAGTGAAATGGTACATGATGATGATGTATTTGCTGAGGTAATACAAGATGGTGGAAGTGTGGGAAATGAAATGGAACAAAATGTTGAAATGCAAATTATAGTTATTGTCTTAAAATAGTAATGAGCCCTCTGTTTTGCATTTAACAGAAGTGACTCCGCTTTGCAATGTATAACTGGCCCGTATGCCGGCATACAAGCCAATCAAAAATCACACAGCGAAGCCTGTTTCACCGGGATTTTAAAAGGCAGTGTGGGACTCGGGATTAGGCTGCTGATCTTGGGATAGTCACATTCAAATAGGGACATCTGGCAACCCTGGCGGTATGTTATCTAGAGACAACAGTGGTACTAAACTATCACAAGAAGTTATCTCCTATCTTAGTGGATGGAAAACAGGCCACTGCTAAGAGAGACACAGCTGCTGAGATAATCATTGTGAAGCCTGCAGTGGTTCAAGAGGAACAGTACTTGCTTGGGCAGTCCACTCCAGTTAGAGCTTTAGGAGGGACCCCATTTCAAATGCCTTTAGCCAGGGTTCACCTTGATTGGGAGGGTGGAAAAGGAAGCAAGTAAGTAGGTGTGTTTGAGCATATACATGCAGATGTCCTGAAAGTGAATGATTTTGATAATGCAGTTGCATGCAGTCAGGCTTGGAAACAGGCATGTGGGTCTGGTAGCCTGAGAGAGACCCAGATAGTAACTCACCTGAAACCAGGGCTGGTAAGGTGGCTATTTCAGGGAAGGAACTACCCTGTAGCAGTGAGCCTGAAGATGAGCCACAGCTGCTTGTAGGTACTTATTTTCCCTTGGACAGAGTGGCTGCAAGAGCAGAGGTGAGTGGTAGTACCCAAGCTGACAGTGAGGCACCACTGTCAAGGGATACCAGACCTCCTGTGGAAGGGGAGCTGGGAAGACTGACAAAAGTAGAGCTGAGACAGGCTCAGTTCTCAGTCCCTACTTTATAAGGCTTGAGGGAGGTAGCTAAGAAGGCATTCAGGTGTGGCCTGTCCCTGTTACTTAAAAGCAGGTGAGGGCATTCTTGGGGACAGAGGGATAATATAAAAAGTTATTTTTCCAAATTATAATACAATACCTGCTCCCCTCACAGACCTGACAAGGAAAAACAGGCCAAACAAGATAGTGTGAACCCCAGCCTATGGGCAGGCATTCCAAAAGCTTAAAGGGGCTTTGGGAGGTCTCACTGTATTAGCCAGTCCAGATTACAGCAAATAATTTGTTGTGTAAGTGGATGCTTCAAACCATGGGGTGAGGGCTGTACTGAGCTAGGTTTCCTGAGAGGGAGAAGAGCATCTAGTGGTATATCAAAGCTGTAGACTCCAACCTAGGAAGGAATATTATGCAGCAGTAGAAAAAGAATGTCTAGCCATAGTATGGGCACTGCAGAAACTTCAACCCTATCTGTATGGAAGGAAATTCACTGTAGTTGCAGATCACAATCCCTTAACATGGCTACATCGAGCCAGCCAGCAAAATGCCAAGTTACTAAGGTGGGGCATAGGGTTTCAGGCATATGATATGACAGTGCAGCATCATAGTGCGGTTAGCAATGCCAATGCAGATGGACTGTCAATACAGGGTATATGGTAAAGTATTCTGAGATAGCGTCATTACTTTCAAGCAGTGTTTCTCAAGGGTCACTTGAAAAACTACCCTGAGTCTTCAAAGGGGGGAGATATGATGATGTGAAGTATTGCCAGCTAAGCCAGATGAAGTAGGGCAGTGAATGTGTAACATATGCCAGCACAGCTAGCTGGAATTTAGTAAAGAATGATATGTTGTTTGAATATCAGACTGATTTGTACAGATGATTGTATTAAAAATGGATTTGTAAAGTTGCTTGTGTTAAAAATGTACCAACAGTGGATCCTGACTATATTGTAACTGAATTAAATATTTATATGTTGAGAGAGGATACTGGAAGAGAACAGGTTAAGCTCAGCTCTAGCTATCTTTGGAAAATAGTAAGAAATGAAGTTACTGGGCCTAGGCCATACAGATGTTATCTCACAGTTTTGAATGAAGCCAGAGATGCAATGTCCTACGAAGCATGGTTTGTTAGTCTCTATAGGAGGAGTAGTAGTTTGTAATTGTTGTAAGACTTTCAGAAGCTGCACCAGATCTGAACAATGCTCTTGTGTGTGTATTATTGACATGTAGGTACTACATCCTAGCAGTTTCTAGCAGTGGGGGTTGCATGGGAACCAGAAGTCAGATGACCAGATGTGTGTGATGTCATTCTTTACAGAAATAATGATCTGGAGTAGTTAACTTCATTTGGTCTGCAAACTGTGGGTGTCGGATCCGTCCTCGGATCCGAGCCGGCAGCTTTACCTAGCTAAAAGATCCGAGCTGCTAGCTCCTCCCCTACCCATAATCCCCTGCTACACATCCCCCATCCTCAGATCTAGTTTGCCGCGGCTTATACCAGCTTCTAGAGACAAGCTCTTAGGCATGGGTGAGAGTTTTCCAGTTTAAAAAAAAAACCTTTAAAAATCGTTTTTTTTTCTAAACTTTCTTTGGTGTGTGTGTACTGTTTAGCCCCCTTTATCGGCTAATATATTTAGCGTATTTTTGTTGTGGTAATTTTACTTCAAATTTACTTCAATTCCCTCCCCCTAGTGCGTGAGTGTGTGGTACGATGGCTGAAGGGCCTAAAGCCATTTTTTCTAAATGCACTGAGTGTGGTCATAAGCTGTCCCCAGCCGATGGCCACACTCAGTGCGTTATTTGCCTGGGGGTGGCCCATTTATCCACCAGCTGCCAGGTTTGTGCGGCTTTCAACCCCCGGGCTATCAGGGATAGGAGGAACAAGCAAATCCTGGCAGGATTGTTGCCCCTGGATTCTTCTTCCTCCTCTCCCTCTAAGGCACTGGTTGCGGCTGCGGCTACCGTGCCTTCCAATCCCCCTCCCTTGTTGGGGACTCAAACTCCCTCGGCTTCTCAGGGTGAGGGGGACTCTTCTTCCTCTTCAAAAGAAAAAAGGAGAGATAAGGACCGGCACAGGCATAAAAGGCGGGCTGTCTCATCCCTCAGCCCTGCCAGTGAAGGTAGCTAGTCCCGCTAAGAGGGCCTCTGGTTCTCCTCATTCTCGGCTCCGTTCTCCTTGCTTTTCCCCGGAGCCAGAGGAGGAGTACAGGTCTCCCTCGAGATCCTTGAGGCAGCCCTCCAGGCCTGCCTCTACGACTTCCTCCAGATCCACCAGAAGCTTGACCGACGCTGATTTGGACCGGATGATGCGTTGTTTCCTGCAGGCTCAAATGCAGATGGGGGTGCTCCAGCCTCCCCCCCCTCCGGGGGGAGGAGCTCGGCCCCTTTCTTTACCCTGATCGCTCCTTCTCCGACCCGGTTTAGGGTTTTGGAGTCTTCGGATCCGTGGCGTTTCGGACCCTGGGAACCTTTGGCGCCGACAGTCTTGATTACTTCAACGCCGACTATGCCCTCGAGCATGTTGGATCCTAGCTCTCGGGGCCGAGAGCCGAGCGTCAGATCCATGGGGGGGAACTGTGTCTTCGGCACCGTTTAGGTCAGAGCACACTTCCCTCTTGGGCCCGACCGCTTCGGCTCTGACACCGATCCCGGCATCGGAGCCAAGGGGGCTGCTCTTGGAGCCTGGGGAGAGCAGTTCGCCCTCAGCATTTGATGTAGTGGAGAGGGTGCTGTCAAGGACTTCCAGATCCCTGGTCCGGGCTGCGGATCGATCCATCACCCCTGCACATTTGGGCCTGTCCTCCGTCATCCAGCCACAGGTGCAGTCTGCATCGGTGCTCCAGTTGGTTCCCTTAGAGGAACAAGACCCCGTGGGTGAGTCCTCCTCGGATAGCCCCACCGAGGAGGTTCCTCACAAACGGAAGTGCAAAAGGAGGCACCTGGACTCCCCTGAGTCCCTCACAGAGGACACAGACTTGGAGGAAGGGGAAGGTTCCCCAAGGTCACCCCCTGAGGATGTCTCCTTTGGAGACATCATGGAGATGTTGCGAATCAGAGGAGGGTGGTCTGCCCAAAAACCTTCCTCAGACGAGTCTGTGTTCCTGGAGGCATTTAATGCAGGTCCGTCTACTTCTTGGGTGTCCCCCCCGGCTGTCCCCTTGGTGGACTTAATTGCCACTAGGGCTTGGAAGGAGCCGGACACCATGGAGCCAATTCCCAGAAGACCAGACAAGATACTTAGTCCCCCTTCTGATAGGCTGGCATGGTCTAAAGATTCTCCAGTGGATGCCATGGTGGTGGCAGCTGCCACCAAGAAGGAACTAGCGCAGGAGAGTTCCTTGGTCCACCCTCCTGATAAGGAATCTCGGACATTGGACCGCATTGGAAAATGGATGTTTGCTTCAGCTACCTTCTCTGTAAGGGCGCTGAACTATATGGCACATGTCATCAGACTCCCACGAGACTTGATTAAGGAATAAGCTGGAGCCCCCCCCGGAGTCCATGGCGGCCAAGGACAAACGCACTTTCTCGGCTCGCATGGCCACTCTGAAATCTATTACTAACACATCTATGCGGCTGCTCTCCCATGCCACGGAGGGAGTGGCTAGAGCCAGCGAAGCAGGCATCGCTCTGCGGTGCCATGCCTGGCTCCGCCTTTGCAATTTTGCGGAACCCTTCAAGGCATCCTTCGCGAACACGCCCTTTGACGGTTCTATGCTCTTTGGCAAGACCGTCCATGACACGCTGGTCCAAAGCGAGAAGGACGGGAAGATGCTGTCTGCCGTCGGGATCCGCTTCTCTAATCCCCAACAGTCCTTCTCGAGGAACTAGAGGGGACAAAAGAAGATGTGGTTCCGGAAATCACAGCAGTCCCATCCCGCTTCGGACCCCTCGCCCTTCAGAGGCAGAGGAGGACAAGGTGGACGCCGGCCCAGAGGCAGAGGGGGGCCGAGGAATCTCGGGTCTCGAGAACCTTTCTCGGAGAGGCCCATGCAACAGCCCTGAGAGCTTATCCAACTGTCCCTCTCTGGAGGCAGTCAGTGGGGCATCTGTCGGAGCACCTCCAAATTTTGGGAGTCCATTACTACGGATTGGTGGGTGCTCCGAATTATATCCAGAGGTTATTCCATTCCCTTTCTGAGTCTTTCCCCTCCTATGAAACGCCTCCCCGATGTCCCACCCGATCAAAGGGAGGCGGCAGCTTCAGAAATTTCGAAGCTATTAGAAAAAAGAGTCATCCAGCACGTCCCCCCAGGCCAGTCCGGATTGGGAAATTACTCCAGGTTCTTTTTAGTGCCAAAAAAGATGGGGGGACTTGAGACCTATCCTAGACCTCTTATCTCTAAACCTGTTCATTCCCAAAGAGAAATTCCGGATGGTCACTCTGCAATCTATTCTCCCCTTCCTATGGGAGAATGACTGGATGTGCGCCATAGACCTCAAGGATGCGTACTACCACATTCTAATGGACAGACAATCCAGGAGGTTCCTCCGCTTTTGGCTGGGAGCCAGTCACTATCAGTTCAGGGCTCTTCCATTCGGCCTCACCTCAGCCCCCAGGGTGTTCACCAAGGTCATGGCAGTGGTCGCAGCCCACCTGAGACTTCAGGGCATTCGTGTCTTTCCGTACCTGGATGACTGGCTCCTCACCACCTCCACCAGGCATCAGCTATGCTCTGCTAGGGATTATACCCTAGCTCTTACTCAGCATCTGGGTATTACTGTAAATCATTCCTTCATCTTGTGCAGGTTCTGGAATTTCTAGGGTCCAAGATAGATACACGCCACTCCAAGGCCTTTCTAACAACAGACAGGTTGCACAGCTTGTCTCTTCATGTTTTGACAATTCTCCAGTCCCCAGCCCCACCTGCGGAATTAGTCCTGAGAGCTTTGGGCTCCATGGCGGCAGCCATCGGTCTGTCACCCTTTGCGCGACTGCGCATGAGAATTCTTCAGTGGACTCTTCAGGTCCAATGGTCACTTTTACTGCACCCCTTGAACACCCCGATTCCCTTGAGCAGGGTTTGCAAGGACTCCCTTCTCTGGTGGCTTCACTCCCAGGAGCTGTGAGAGGGGAGACCGTTTGTGATGCCTCAGCCCCAAGCCACGTTGACCACGGACGCTTCTCACCTCGGGTAGGGGGGGCATGCTATGGGCAGAACCGTCCAAGGCACGTGGACTCCCTCAGAGACCATTCTGCATATCAATGTTCTGGAGATGAGGGCAGTGCTTCTGGTGTTGCAAGCCCTACAAGACCTTCTTCCTCCGGGAACTATTGCAATTCAGACAGACAACATGGCTGTAGTCTGGTACATCAACAAACAGGGAGGAACCAGATATTATCCCCTTTGCCGAGAGGCTATGAAAGTTTGGGAATGGGCGATCTCCACCAACCGCTTTCTGGTAGCAACGCACATTCCGGGCCAGACCAACATCCTAGCGGACAAGCTAAGCCACTTGATCCTCACACCGTACGAGTGGTCTATAAACCCGTTAGTAGCAAAACAAATCTTCCTCAAATGGGGTCTACCTTGCTGTGATCTTTTTGCTTCTCCGTCAAACACAAAGTGCTTTGAATTTTTTGCTCTAATTCCCCCAATAGGGGAGAGCCCCAGAGATACTCTGGTTCATGCTTGGCCCCCCGGTCTCCTTTATGCTTATCCCCTGCTTCCGCTCATGACGAAGTTCCTGCAGAAAGCCCATCAGTTGGGGAGCAAGATAATCCTCATAGCCCCATTCTGGCCTTGCCAGATCTGGTTCCCTTACCTGCGGTCTCACAGTGTAGTTCCTCCTTGGATCTTAGATCCCATTCCAGATCTAATTTCTCATCCTGCGGGATTACAACCCCCAAACCTGGGCGACCTCAAGCTCACGGCTTGGCTGATCTAGTTCCGCTGATAGCAAGGACTCCCGATATCTCATCACCAGTGAAAGCTATTCTGGTAGCAGCACACAAACCATCTACCAGAAAAATCTACAGTAGTAAATGGAAATGTTTTTCCATCTGGGCCAAAGACAGGGGCTTAGACCCCTTTACTGTCCCTATTCCGACGATTCTTGATTTTCTGTCCCATATCTTTCATCAGGGAGCCAGTGCATCTACGGTTAAAGTACAGTTGGCAGCCATCTCTCATTTTCATGTTGGGGATGATGTAGGGATCACTGCCTTCCACCAGAATTTGCAAAACTTTTTTAAAAGGCGCCTTTCTCTTAAAACTGCCAGTTAAGTCTGCGGTCCCACCATGGGACTTAACATTGGTCCTACAGGCTTTGATGAGCCCTCCTTTCGAACCGGCTGCTTCTGCTCAGTTGAAATTTTTATCTTGGAAAACAGCCTTCCTGATTGCAATAACTTCAGCCAGGAGGGTGTCTGAGCTTCAAGCCCTCTGTATGAAACCCCCTTACCTAATATTTCATAAGGACAGAGTTTCTCTCAGGACTAATCCTTCCTTCCTCCCTAAAGTAGCCTCTGAGTCGAATATTAATCATTCTATTAATTTGCCAGTGATTTTCCCCAATTTCCAGAACAAAGGGGAATATACATTACACAAATTGGATGTACATAGACAACTGCATTTTTATTTGCACAGGACAGCAACCAACCACAAATCTGATCAATTGTTTGTGTCCTTTGCCAAGACTTCTTTAGGTAAACCTATTACCAAAGTTACATTAGCCAGCTGGATTTCACAATGCATCATTCAGGCCTATTTAGCTTCAAACAAACTGGTGCCTTTGGGAATCCATGCTCATTCAACCCGATCCATAGCTACCTCTGCAGCGTTCTGGTCTAGAGTCCCTATAGACGACATATGTTCAGCAGCTACTTGGTCCTCCTCAAATACATTAATTTCTCATTATAAATTGGATATGATATCCAGGAGTAGAGCTTCCTTTGGCTCTGCTGTGCTCTGGAATATACTTCCTTGAGGGACGCCCAAGGTTTCTAGGTAGCTGGGGACTCTGTCCCACAGGTTGCAGACCAAATGAAGTTAACTACTTCAGATAAAGAAGTTATGTACTCACCATAATGTTCCATCTGAGTAGGTAACTTCATTTGTCTGCAACCGCCCCCCCCCTCCATTCCCCCTAACCAGTTTCATGCTTCTTAACCATGGGATAGGATTGATCATTCTGTTGGGCAGTAGGTTACTGGCCTCTTTCGAGGGTCTTGTGGAGTCTTTATAGGCAAACTCAATCTGAGGATGGGGGATGTGTAGCAGGGGATTATGGGTAGGGGGAAGAGCTAGGAGCTCAGATCTTTTAGCTAGGTAAAGCTGCCAGCTCGGATCCGAGGATGGATCCAATACCCACAGGTTGCAGACAAATGAAGTTACCTACTCAGATGGAACGTTATGGTGAGTACATAACTTCTTTTTTTAATATTAGGACAGAAGTGTCAGGGCAGTCTGTTTCTTGGAATCTGACATAGAATGATCCCTCATCTACTTCATCTTGCCTTGCTGTATTAAGTAAGTAAGAACAGTAATTCTCTAATCAGTCAGGAAAATATAGTAAGAATAGTTGAGTATTGTTTATTGCAACTGTGTGAACCTTTCCAGCTGTGTTATTTTTAATATTTCCTGTGATTGAAACTCTGGTGTTTACTGTAAATAGATATTTTGTATTTTCATGTTCTTTTATTATTTATTATTAAATATATTTAAACTTTTTCTTGTGGCTGGTCCTTTAGAGAATATTTTAACCTTTGAGAGCACTTATATCTATTGGTGACACTGTGGCCACTCCTGAAGCTTGGCTGTTTGGTCAACATTACCATTTGTATTAATATTAATTTCACTCAGTATAATTGGGTACCCTTGCAAGAGCCTTAGGTAGCTGACTTTGTAGTGTCTGGTGGCAGTGATAACTACCTTATATTCAGGGAAGAAGGGGACAGAGTGGGTAAATCTTTGCTATCCTTTCCCAGGTGTGTGTGTGTGTGTGTGTGTGTGTGTGTGTGTGTGTGTGTGTGTGTGTTTGTGTGTGCGCGCGCGTGCGTGTGAAAGTCAAATCTGTCACAAACGCACTAAAAAAACATGTTGCTGATAATGGTGTTACTTATGAATTTCAATTCAGAGTTATTAGTGTCATTCATAGAAATATTAAAGGGGTGACATTAATAATAATTTGGAAAATGAGGAGTATGGTTGGATTTTAAGACTTAAAGCAAATACTCCTTCAGGTTTGAATACTACAGTTAGCTTGAAACCTGTTTTAATTAAAAAGCAAATGCAGTTGTTGTAACTCTGTTATCCCTTGTATTATGCCTTTGTGTTTGTGTTGGATGGCTGTGTCATGTGATTTTTAACTATTTTATATAATTTGCATGTATTTTAACTGACTGATTATTATCACTGAGGAATGGGACAACCTGAAAGCTTTGCACACTCTTGTTTTAATAAATCTTCAGAGTGTTTCTACATCTATTTTTTTGTTTGTTTTTATTGAAAATCAAATCTCACATTGTGTGTGCGTGTGTGTGTGTGTTTGTGTGTGTGTGTTTGTGTTTGTGTGTGTGTGTGTGTGTGTGTGTGTGTGTGTGTGTGTGTGTGAGCGCGCGCGCACCAGCTACTTGGTTTAACAGAGAAGGTGCTGGAGGATTTGGCTTGGACACTCAGCTGAGCATGTAACCATACAGTTGTGCTAGTGAGGAGCCTTATTGGGGTGCTGGAGGGAGACGGATATAAAGAAATCCAAACCCTGGACTGATTGTGTTCCCTGTGTGCTCTTAAGGGAAACTGTGCTTGATGCAGAGAGGTCTGCATCTGGAAATACTGACTGTATCCATTTGTATTCCAAGTGAACGGCCCTCTCCAGTGTCAGTGGTGAGGACACAGGCTCCTTGATTACTGGCCCAGAGTGGGGACATCGCACCTTGTATGTCGGACACAGGTCCTCTATTAGCAGTCTGTAGGATACAGAGTTAAGTGACAGGACTTTGAGTAGGCCCCAGTAGGACATGTTGTTTAGGCCTTGTATCCTTTTAGTAAGGTACCTCTGTGGGTACTGTTGCATGTGTCTGGACAGATTCATGACAAAGGAGGCATTATATTCAATGATTGGCCTAATGAGGGCTGAGTAAAAGGGGCATTGGTCTTTTGGACTTGATGAATGATCTGAGATAAAAGTTTTAATTAAGAACTCTGAGACTGAGGTAAACCAGGGGAGGTTGTTAGCAGACATCAAGAGACAAGATTGTCCCTTAAGATTATGTATAGTTTTTGCACATGCTAATGTGATAGAGTTGGTCAAGGTATTTGAAAATATGATGAAATACATTGTGAATACCAATATTGTGATGGTGGTGGACTTCAATTGTGATCTAAGAATGAATGGTAAAAAATGTTCTGAAGATGTTACAACTATGAAATAATTGATGCAGTATGGGCAGGTGAAATTGGGAAGAGACAAAAATGTACATATGTAGAGAGAAATGTTAATATAGTAACAGTTTGTTTTATGTTTAGCTAGTTTAAAGGATATTGAAGCAGGAAATGTTGCTGTTTTTTAAAATCATTTGGCAGTGTGGACATGGTTAGGTGAAGATGATGAGTTTATCAGGCATGGTGAAGAATTGAAAATATTGCTATGTGAATGTTAGATGAGTAAGGCTTTTTTTAAACACACCTTTACTGAATTATCACTTGTGACACAGGCAATGTTATATTTATACCAAAGTAATCAAACTATTAACAAATTAAGATTAACAAACATTGTATTTCACATATATCGCTATATATCATATAACCTAAGCAACATTACAACATTATTCGATTACTGCCTCTTTTTTTTTTTAAACAAGAAACATCTTTATTAAACCACCATGACATATGCAATCACACATTTATATAAATGAAAACAAACCACACCGACACAATCCTAGTTGCAAGCATTTTACATCACAAACCATACTGACACACTCCAAGTTGCAAATATTATACATCGCTTATAATCTATCCAATCATTTTTAGTCAAACATTACATAGCACATTTAAGTCCTGTCTTCTTTTAACCCTCATTGCTCCCCTGTATGTATTGTTCCCACAATTCTCATTTTTCCTGTGTAGTTTGCTCATACCCTTTTCTAAAGATCTCAATTCCAGTTGTTTTATCTCCGTTATTATATTCTCTACTTCTAATATAGTTGGTTTAGATTTTGATTTTGATTTTCTAGTAATTGCTTTTTTGGCAGCCACCATAATTAGACACAGCAAGGCTTTACCATGTCTAGGCAATTCCGATTCTGTGTCATAGCTCAGAAAATTCATCTCCCTCATCAGATCAATCCACCCACCCAGCATCTCTGACAGTACATCCCGCAGGGAATCCTTAAAATCTGCCAATCCACCACACTCCCAGAAAATATGTTCCCAAGTACCTCTTTCTTCCCTGACACGCCTCCAACATTTGCTATCTACCTCAGAAAAAATATCTGGAGTCTACTTGGGGTACAAAAACATCTATGTAAACATTTCCAAGCAAAAATCCTAAATTGTCTAGATTTTGTTGTATATTTGGGAGACATACATATATCCTCCCATTGTTTCTTTGTAAATTGCTTATCCAGTATCTCTTCCCAATCCTTTCTAACCTGGTCTGATTGATTCTTATTGTTATCATGTAGTGTTTTATATGCTGTACTAATTATTCCTTTTTTTAATGGTAGCTTCTGTTCTACAGTCTACTAAAAGCTCTACCAGTGCTGGTCTTTTGTTTAGGACCCCCCCCCCTATTTCCTTCCCTTTGTCTATACTCTGATATCAATTCTTGATAGGGAAGGCAATCTCTAACCTGCAGTCCAAATAAATTCTTGGCCTCTTCCCATTCTGTTACCTTTCCCTCTCTAGATATTTGCTCCTGATACCTTGGTTCCTTTGCCAGTTTTCTCCAATAAATTCAAGCCCCCTCTTGCCTATTGTCTATATCCGTAATTGCAGTCATCTATATTTGCAGAATCTCCTTTCTCCATTCCTGTGTCGGCTTAGTTCTTAGAATACTTTCTGCTACTTTATGGGTATAATATTCTGTATGATTATTGTTATTCTCCTTAAAGGCCTGCATAAAAAATCCCAGTCCCTCTTTGTTTCTTGAGCTTCCCCGTTTCAACATCATCCCTTTCCATTTTGAATTATAGTTTTTTGCTTGTGCTCTGTATATGAGCCTTAACTATGTAGCTCTGAAATACCCCTTCAAATTGGGTAATCCCAATCTGCCCTGTTCTACTGGAAGAGTCAGCTTACCCCACTTGACTCTTGCCATCTTCCCCTCCCAGATAAAGTCTTTCAGCTCTTTATTAATTGCTATCCACAACTTCTCCTCTGGTTGTTAAAAATATGCCTGACCTGTGTATAAGACTAAAGGGACCAAAAACATTTTGACTGTTTTTATCTTACTATCCATATCCATATAAGAAAGCTGCCATTTTTCTCGATTTTTATATTATCTTTTGTTTAGTCTCTTCCCATATATCATTAGCAGCCACACTAGAATTATTTTTAATCCATACTTCTAAATACTTCATTTTATCATGTCCCCATAAATATTGATATTGCTGAACCAATTTGTGTGTGGTTACATAATTTACCACTATTGCCTTTCTTTTAACTTTATTAATTTTGTGTCCTGAAAAGATCTGAAACTGTCTCAAAATGTTCCACAACACTGTAATGTCTCTTTCTGGTTTTGTCAGGTATAAAATAATATTATCTGCAAATATAGCCAGCTTTTCTTGATTACCATACCAATTATATCCTTGCATTTCTGAATCAATTATTTTCTTTGCCAGTGGTTATAAATATAATGCAAATAAGGGAAAGAGGACACCCCTGCCTAGTTCTTCTGTTCAAGCAGAAATTATCAGAGAGGACCCCCACACACTTTAATTTTTGCCTCCAATGCCTCATATATCATCATCTCCTCTTAAATACTGTTAAACAAAACATTCCAGATATTTTCTCCACAGGACAATACTAAAACCTTCCAGATCTTTATCAGTTTTTTCCCCTCCTAGCTTCCAAACTTCCATAGAAATACCATCTACTTGTGGAGACTTTCCTTAGGATTGGTTATACATCACAATTTTTATCTGATCTCCTCCTGTCTTAACAGTTGGTAATTGAGCCTCATCTACCTCTAACCTTGGCATATTTAGTTCTTCCATAAATATTTCCATTTGTATCTTTTTTTGATTTCCATATCTCTGCTTTATATAGACTTTCATAGAATTTCTGAAATATTTCTAATACCGCTACAGGATCTCTTGTTTACCTTCCTTGATATAGGCTCCCTAAGCTTGGTAACAGCCCTTTTACTTTCTGTTGCCTGAGTCATTGTGCTAAAAGTTTTTGGGCTCTACTGTTATTATCAAAAAACAGCTACTTAACAGCAATCGTTCTAAAGTTGTGCATATTATCGAGGTAATCCCTTATTTTCTGCTTAGCATTCTGCAGTTGATCCTCTTCTTATTCTGTGAGATTTCCCCTATTTAACATTTGTCAGTCCCTCTACATAATTCTTGTTACTTCTTAACCATAGCTCCCTTTCTTTTATTTCCCCCCTATTTTTAAACTCCACCTTAATTTTATTCCACTCCCTATCTATATTTTTAGAAGAAATTTCTGTCCTCTTTAATGGCTCCTGAATAACGTCCACTACCCATTCCTTAAATTCCTCTCATTTCAACAGTTAGGTGGGAAAGCACCAGTTTCTCATTTTTATTTCATTACCCTGTTTTTATCTTACTTATTATTGTCGCATGATCTGAAATAGTTATTGGGTGCATATCAAGACCTTCAATTAAATGTACATGTTCTTGTGAAATGTAAATTCTGTGTAGCCTAGCCCAGTTTTTATATCTTGGGGATTAATATGTAAATTCACTCCAAACTCCTATTACTCACTTCACATCTTCCATGCCAAATATTTTCATAAATTTCCTCAAAATTCTACCCTCCCTTGTTATACTTTCCCTTCTGGGTCCCCCTGGATACGTCTTCACTGTTGCAAATCAAATTTTAATCCCCACCTATAAGTAATATTCCTTGATGAAAACTGATTATTTCTCCCAGAATTTTCTTAAGCTCCATTATAGCAGTTTTAGGTAGAATATAAATACATGCCAGTGTAATCCTCCTCCCTTGCCAGTAGCCCCTTAGCACTATAACTATGCCAGGTATTACTGCTCAATGCTAGGAGCCTAAACAAAAACCTCCACTCCCTGGAAGCTTTCTTTACCCTAGAGAATGCTGATATCTGTGCGGTCTCTGAAATGTGGTTTAAAGCCACGGACAGCACACCAACAGTGCAGGGTTATAATGCCTTCCACAAATTTAGACCAGCTACTTCACAGGCAGGGACTAAAGATGGAGATGTCTCTATATACATCAAAAATAAATATACTTTAAGGCTGCTCAAACAGGACAATGCACTCGAGCTGCTCCATGTTCAAATCAGCATAGGTAAATCCAATACCACTTCCTTGCATATTCATGGGTGACTTTAATTATCCCACTGTTAACTGGGAATCCTATACAACATCAAGTGTACATGCACAGAGATTCCTGGATTTTGTAAACACAAACTCCCTGGACCAGATAGTCAATACACCAACCGGGGGTGCAACCATACTGGATCTGGTCCTCACTAATATGGGAGAGTACTGCCACCCACTACGGTAATGCCTTCCATGGTAAGATTAGACCACAAATTGGTCTCCTTTGAAGTAAAAGTAAAACCTGGACCCCCAGCTAAACCAGGAATATTCAGGAACTATTCTAAGGCTAACCTCCTGCTATTAAGTGAGAACCTGGCAACATTTCAAGACCATATAAACCCTGAGAACATTCTGCCTATGCAGAACTGTTCACAGAAACCCTGTACAAAAATGTTAATGGCTGCATAGAGGCAGCTGTACCCACCAGGAAGAAGTACAGAACTAACTCAAAAAACAACCCACCCTGGTGGAATCACAAAATCAATCGGATGTATAACAGGAGGAAGAAAATCCTGGCAAAAATTAGGAGGTGCAGCGCCCAGCAGGATGAAAGCGCACTCATTAAATTAAAACAACTCGGAGGACAAATGAAGTCTACCAAAGCCAAATTTGAAGTAAGTTTGGCCTCCCAGGCCAAGGACAACCACAAAACATTTTTTAGCTATGTCCACAACCTCAAAGGCAATACACAATTGTGTGCAGAACTCACTGTAAATGGAGCCACCTATACTGAGCCAGAACATATAGCAAACCTCCTGGCTGATGCATTCAGCTCCAACATTACTCCTCTCTCTCCCTCAACCTTTCATCAGGAAATATCAAATATAACTCCCCCTACTATCACTAGGGAACAGGTCCTTAATGCTCTCTCTAAGACCAAGAACACTGCATCAATGGGCCCAGACAGTATCCCGCGATGCCTTCTAAATAGCATAAAACATGGCCTATCAGGGCCTCTGGAATTACTACTTAACTGTAGCCTCCAAACAGGCTTTGTGCCTCATGAATGAAGAAAGGCAACAGTCATCCCTCTGCACAATGGTGGGCCATCTACAGACCATGGAAACTACAAACCCATAAGTCTCACTGGTCTTATATGTAAAGCCATGGAAATGATCAATAGAAATGTAGTAAACCTCCACACACTGGATCCGACCTAGTTTGGTTTTGTCAAGGGCAGATCATGCCTACTCAACCTGGTGGATTTCTTTGAGAAGGTTACCAAAGCAATGGATGAGGGCAAAATCATTCACACTGCCTACCTTGACCTGACCAAGGCATTTGACACAATACTCCACTCAGGCATTGTTGACAAACTCAAAAGGTTAGGTACAAACCCGTATGTCACCCGGTGGATAGCAAACTGGCTCACAGACAGGACCCAGGAAGTTAGAATTGGGGTGTCCACTTCTACAAAGAGGCCAGTCACAAGTGGAGTCCGTCAGAGATCAGTCCTTGGACCACTCCTTTTTGGCATTTACTTCTCAAAAATCAAGGCCAATGTCATTGGTCTCTGGGTGACTAAATTTGCAGATGATTGCAAATTAGGAGCTGTCATTGAATCTCACACTGACACAAATATTCTCCAGGAGGGGCTGACACAGACAAACAACTGGTGTCATAGTCATGGACTAAAACTAAATGCCAAGAAATGCATAATAGTATCCTTTGGGAAGTCATCCATCCCTGGTAACTATAATATTGACAACTCACCCCTTAGAATTGACCCAGTAGTCAGGTACTTAGGGACACACACAGATAGTAATCTATCCTTTGATCATCACATGTCTGCAGTGGTGAGGAACTCATTCTATGTTGAGCAGTTTATAAACAAAGGTAAGGCATCTAAGTCCAAGGAAGTCATTGTTCCACTGTATTTGGCATTCATCAGACCTATCATTGAGTACAATGCCTCCTTTGGTATGAATCTAACCAGGCATATCCAACAACTGGAATGTCCACAGAGGTTCCCCACTAAAAGAATACAGGGCATAAGTAATATGTCCTATGCACACCACCTCAAGGCCCTATCCTTGTAGTCTGTCTCCTACAGGCTTTTGAGGGGAGAACTATGCCTGGCATGCAGGGCATTGACAGACACTACTCTGATGGATCTCCTGCATATTCACAAAACAAACAGTACCAGAATTACCCATTCTAAAGACTTAAACCTTGTCTGTGATATAAATAGAACCTGCTGGAGAGAAAGGTATGTATCCCAGAGACTATCCTGTCTATGGAACAGGCTCCCCATCCATGTCAAGCAGAGTTCCTCCTTAATCCAATTCAAGTGCATCTTTGACAATTGGATGGGAAACCTGAAATTCATCCCTGGTTTGGCACCTATGTCTCTGATGCAAACAGGTAACCTGTAAATGGTTCATCTCCCAGGCCTATGCTTACACTTATCAAGGGTATCAGAACTTGTCAGAGATTTGGGATGCATGGCTAGGCTTAAAAATGCCCTTGTTGTCGTTAGCCTAGTAAACACCTATGAACCTATTACTATCTTTTTTAGCCTCTTCTATCACTATTGAAGCTCATCTTGCAATTAATTTAAGTATTTCTGTTCTCCTTTGTCCCAGGTATTCCACTGAATAACCATCCTGAAAATCTTTATCATATTCACGTTCAGTTCTTTCCAGTTATGTCTCATGTAACATAGCTATTTGCACTCTATTTTTTAATATAGTTCACTACTCTTTCTTTTTTATGTTTAACTGTGAGGCCATTGACATTTAAAGACATTACAGAAATCATCATTGCATTAGAAGTTATTATTCCCACCTTTTATGTATAACACCTTTCTTGTTAAATGCCTAGTTACAGCTTTTGTGTTACATGCATACACTGTTTGACACGTTGAACTTTTATAGAGTTGTTCCTTGTCATATTCATCTGAGCCTATGTCACATCTTACAAAACGTTTTGTTTTATTGAAAGCCCTCAAACAAAACAAACAAAAAAACACACCCCTAATACCCCCTAAAACCTATTAACTTAATACTAACAGACAAAGCTATATACATCTTCAAATACTGAAGTGTTACCCTCCTAATAAGAACAAAAGTCCCAAACTGACAGCCAGACTCGCAGAGTTGAGTTAACCTTAAAAGAAATATTAAACCTGCTAAGGCGCATGGCAGCCTGTGTTTCTACTAAATGCTAATTGGGTTTGTCTTTTCTTTATAGCTCTCCCTGAATGCTTTCAGAGAACATTATGTCCTAGCCAATTTCTCTTCTCAGTTTTTTTTTCAGCCAATTATTCTCGAGCAGCCTGTAGCCAGTTTCTCTTTATCAGATTGTCTCCATGGACACATGAGAACCAAGCAGCCAGTTTCTCTTTAGCAGATTGTTTCATTGAAAACATGAAAAGCAGCTGCAGAATTGCTACTGAGCATACATGTATTTGCTATAAAAAGCCTCATAATATACAATATTCTTTTTCATTTACTTGCTTATTCTTAAAATGTGTTGCTAAATCAATCTAAGGTCCTTACTGCAGTCATCTCCCCATGCAAGAATGAGAAAAAGCACATTATTTTTTATTTTGTCATGCTCTTTTAACCAGGCTTTTATTCATTGCATTGCCTACATTTCTTAAAACTGAACAAGAAGAAAGAGAGAAGGGAGAAAGAAAAGAAAAAAAAAACAGCAGCACCTGTTTATAATCCCCATTACACTTACAAATTACTGAGAAAACTTTACTTTATAGCATGCAAAGAAAACCATACACCACAAAAATAATGCTAGTACGAAAAAATCATTACATACAGTTTCTCCCTCCTCTTGCTCTCCCCAAAACATTTTGAACATTAATGATATAAAATAGGGCATATGCTTTAGAGTCCCCTACAAGTTCAACAAATTCTGAAAGAGTCCAATGTTTCCAGATTTTGTGTTCTGTCATATTTAACAAACATAATTATTGCATTGTAATCCCACATTGTTACTGGTTTTATTACTATTCATCTCCATCTCCCAAATCCTGTCTCTGCTTCATTTCCAAAATACTCTCAAATCTTCTAGTCAGCTCTCGTGCTCCCTTCCTTCACTCCAACATTTTCTGTTGAAACACTGGAAAGAGTTTCACAGGTGCAGTCTCTCTGTGGTCTTTACTACCAGAAGAACAAGAAGCAGAATCTGTTTTTGTTTCGCAGCTCACTTTTTGTTGGACAGACTTTTGTATTTCCTCCTTAGCATGCATTTCATCAAAAAATGATTTTGTCCCTCCAGGGAAGAATACTTTGAAGACAGCTGGGTACAGCAGTTTGAATCTGATTAGTGGAACAAATTTGCTTCTCTTCTGCCTGGTGTACAACGAGGAGTCATTCTCCACAAATATTCTGTCTTCTCCCACTTTTAGTACTTTGTCCTTTTGCGTAGTTTTGTCACAATCAACTCCTTTTGCTGGTAGGATTGCATCTTTGCTATTAGAGGTCTAGGTGGGTTTCTCATAGCCAGGTTTGGAGCATACACGTGATGTGCTCTTTCAACTAACAATTGCTGCTGTGGAATATTAATCCAGTTGCTTATTTGTGCTTTCATAAAATTAATGCAGTCTGTGCCTTCCAGCTTCTCTGGTATAGCTGAAAATCTCAGGTTTTCCCTAATTCCATTCATTATCACCTCATCTGAATATTTGTTTCAAGCGTCTCCCATTTTTTCCAGCCATTTATGTATTTATTTATTGACATTTGTTAACCGGGTTTGTTCAACTAGGCTTGTGGCCCATTTTCAGTAGAGACCCGAGGAGAAAAGCTCAAGTAATACATTTTAAACAAGTACAATTTTAAACAATATTGATATAATAGCAGTTATAACAAAAAGACTCACATATGTTGGGTTACATGTATAAAGTTAAAGTTGCATTAAAAAGAAGTTTAGTAACATAATTTTACATTGATATAGTTCAATAGGTCAACAATAACATTTTTTTGTTTGTATAAAATTATGCAAATGCATAGTAGACACATTGGAGAGAGAGGTGTAATGAGGTACTAAGTATGGTCCTTTTGAGGGTATATAAAGGGAAGGAAGACTAGATGGGGTCATGGCAAGGGCAGGTCCTGGAATTGAGAAAATAAGCTTTTAGTTAATTTTTAAAGTGTGCGGTGTGGGAGATTGAAAGTAAGTCAAGGGGACTTTTGTCATTTATGTTGATATACTCCATTGGTGTTTCATTTATTTTAACCAGGTCTGTGTGAAGTTGTCTTATACCTTCCTGTAGGTTACTGGAATTCATGTCTGGAGGTCGCACTGCTTTTTGCTGAATAGCTGCAGAATTTTTCCCACTCAGTGTTTCTTCCTGATTTTTTTCCAAGTCCTCTGTATTTCTTTTTTTCCTGACATTCATACAGTACACTTACTAGCCAGTTACTGAAATTTACCCATAAACACAAAGTGTACTGGCCTTCCCTGCTGAGTTTCTATTTTCACACTGGGAGAGCTAGCATTAAGCTGTTGCTCATTGTGCAGCCATCTTGGAAATCCGAGATGAGTAAGGCTTTGGCAGAGTTGTACCTTATGCTTATCACTATGAGGCCTTTTTATACATTTTGGGGTGAATGGTAGGTGGTGTTTAAAAAGAATAAGTGAAAAACAAGATTATAGAAAAGTAGAAGGAAGAAAAATGATCATGGAACTTATAAACAAAGACTTTGGTAATCTCCAAACTCTGGACCCCCACCCAGTTTGGGTTTGTAAAAGGCAGATCATGTCTCCTAAACCTGATAGACTTCTTTGAAGCAGTCACCAAAGCTGTAGACAAGGGTAAGGTGGTTCACACAGCCTATCTAGATCTTGCCAAGGCTTTTGACACCATCCCCCACTCTGGAATTATAGATAAACTCACTAAACTAGGTATAAATCCCTATGTCACAAGATGGGTTGCCAACTGGCTCACTGACAGAACCCACACTGTGAAAGTAGCAGACTCCAAATCCGACTTCAGACCAGTGACAAGTGGAGTACCACAGGGTTCAGTCCTGGGTCCTCTCCTGTTTGGTATCTACTTCTCTGAAGTACAGGCTAACACAGAAGGTCTTTGGCTAATGAAGTTCACAGATGACTGTAAACTAGGAGCGGTAATCGAAACTCCTAATGATGTGGACATCCTACAAAAGGATCTCACTGAGACAGATGCCTGGTGTCAAAGCCATGGCCTCAAGCTCAATGCCAAAAAGTGCATTGTCATTCCCTTTGGTAAAAACTCTGTACCCATGAACTACAACATAGGCGGTAGTATACTTGACACCGAAAGTGTGATAAGAGACCTTGGGACATAGGTGGACAGTAGTCTCTCCTTTGATAATCACATTGCCACAGTAGTCAGGAAATCCTTCTACATGGCACACTTTATCACAAAAGGTTTCTCATCCAGAAAAAAGAGGTCATTGTTCCCCTCTACTCATCACTTATTAGGCCCATTATAGAATACAATGCCCCTTTTGGTATGTACCTCACAAGACATTTACAACAACTGGAAAGGCCGCAGAAATACCTCACAAAGAGGATTACTGGACTCAAACAGATGCCCTATGCAGACCGTCTCAAAAAACTCCAGCTTTACTCCGTTGCATATCGTCTACTCAGAGGTGATCTCTGCCTAACATACAAAGCTATGTCAAACCCAGAGCTGTTGGACATGCTCCACTTAAAGAAATCCCAATCCCTCCGAGCTACACGCTCTAGGGACCTAAACCTTGTCACCACAATAAACAGAACATGCCAAAGGGATAGATTCCTGTCCCAGAGACTTCCTATACTCTAGAATAAACTACCTATCTATATCAAACAAAGCTCCTCATTAGCACTCTTCAAGAAAAATCTTGATGACTAGCTGGGAAATAGGAAATTCACCCCGGGGATCACCTCTGTGGCTCTGCTCGGCAGTGGCACAGGAAAATAATTTTCTTGGGTGGCAAAAGCCAGGGTACCTTTTTGGCTGGGCTTGTATAGGCCCCAGGGCCAATAGCCTAGTACCTACCTATGAATCTATACTAGTCTGTGACTTTGATCAAGGCAAAACAATTTAGAACATTTAAGGAAAGAAAGGAAGTATGTGAACAGAAATAGAGACAAAATGAAGATAGTGTTAAAAAGATAGAGATGTCCTACCAATGGTGAAAGGGAAGCAGTTTGCCCCTTTTCATGTAAATTAGTAAACAGCAAGGAAGGTAGAATGGAAATATTCAGAGACTCAGAAATGGAAGTGCAAAAGACTCAAAAATATTAGTAAGGTGGAAGAAGAATTTTCACAAAATCTCTATAGGGATGTTGAGGTATCTGAAAAGGTGGAGTGGAAAGTTATAAAATTATCTGAAGGAGATATAGTGGGTTTCAAAAAGGAAATGTTGATGGAAGGACTTGACATGGTATTAACTGAAATAAAATAAGAGAGTTTATGAAGATAGGATTGGATATGAGTTTTATAAGCAAATTAAGGAGGGTGAGAAAGGACCATTTTATAGTTGTTCTAAATGAATGGATAATGGATGGGATTAAGTTGGAAAGTATAGGTAGAGGTACAGTGATGAAGTTCCTAGTTAATAAAGTGGAACGAAAGTGCTAAAGATTGTCTCTTTTTTTGCATTTATTATTGTTATATGTTTATATAGCTCACTGAACCATTTGGCCTTGGTGCTGTGAAGACCGAATTTTACATTTGTTCATTTCTTCAGTTTTTCGGTTTCAGTGGTTGCATTTTATTGTATAGTGAAAAAGAATTTCTTAGTAGTTGTGCCTGGTAGCACTGTGTGATTATAATTACAAAATTTTACTGACGATTGTGCAGTTGAGGTTTAATGTAATTTTGACAAAGAAGTTGCTGGAAAGTGTGTATAGGATACAAGGGAGGAATGTGAATGATATGATATATTACAGATAATGAAAGAAGAGGTAGATAATATAGTAAGATTAAGGAAGGTAAGATGGTTGTAGGAGATAAGAATGCATTTAACAGTGAGTTAGCAGTTGTGATGTACTTTGAATGCATATGGAATAGGAGATAAAATAATGTTAATAAAATCTGTATATGACAGAACATTGGGTAAGTCATTAGCTAATGGTTTGTTTGGTCAACTATATAAAGTCTTTCAGCTTTTCCCGGTTAGGGGTCGCCACAGTGGAACACCAGTCCGTTAATGATTGAAAGTGGATTTTTACGGTGCCAAGTTGCAAGCCCAACACCCAACCTTCAAAGAAGGCACACCCATTCACGCACGCACCTACCTGCATATCTTTTAACATCACTCAACTGCAGGGAGGACATGCAGACTCCACGCAGTAGGTGCTCCAACTGAGAATCGAATGGGATAACCGCTGCACCACCACAGCCCCTAAAATCTAAAAAACAAATTTGTCACTGTCCATGACTGCCTTAGCAAGCAGAGTTGGAAACTCTGTGATCAGTAGGTGACAGTTAAAAGCTATTACTTAGCATGGTTCTGTGGCATAAGGGGATGGATTTCTGGCTCCATCCCTAGTAACCAGGGCTTAACTAGCAGTTCTGGCACTGCAGGAACCAGGCAGGGAGTGGAAGGAGTGCAGGGGCATGGCCTGCTCATCATGTCTCCTGGGGGGAGGGATTGCATGCACTCAGGAGTACACTGGGTGGTGCTAACATCCTGGTGGAGACTAGGAATCTCACTTTTTGTGCCTTGAGAAGGTGGGCACAGGGATGATTGAAGGAATGTCGCCCTTGTAAAATAGAGGGGATGTGTTATCCTATTGCACTCTTCTCCCCTGTGATTCATTGGGAGCTTGCAATAGCGATGGGGGATTCTGAAGAGAAAATATTAAACCACCTTTGATTATGGCCCCTTTCAGCTGACCCTTTTCTCAGCAATAGGGAATTAATGGGCTGATTGGCTGTGAAGAGGGATAATTACTAATGTACTTCAGGGGCAAAGAAGTGCAAAAAAAAAACTCTTACTCTAATAATGTGTAGTGGTACTCAGTGGGATTTCATGGGACTCACTACAAGACGTGTCTTCTAATGATTTCACAAGTGACATTATGGAGAAAAATGGATAGGAAGGTATTAATTTTTGCTGGTCTAGCTAAAGCTCTAACAGTGTGTACACTCAGAAGCAGAACCATATTAAAAGATGAACAAATACTACATTTTCCCTAGTACACATTGATTCACATCGTTATGCTTTAATACACTTTAAGATTTGCCTTTGTTAGCTTTCATGTCACTTAAATGTTTATTCATTAATATAAGGGCAAATATGAAGTCAAGTGCAGAACGTTTGGCAATTAGCTCAGAGAATTAATGCACTGAGCTCTTAATATGCTGCTTCCTGTGATCAAGGGTAGAAGGTTTTATTCCTTTCACCTCCATTTGCCTACTGTGTAATTCTCAGCAAGTCCCTTGGTCAGATAATGCTCCCAGTTTAACCCTGAAAAAGGACTTTTATGTACAGTTGGCTTACCCAGTTAACAAATGTATAAAATAAAAAAAAATGTTATTTTCTTGATTGAAAAGCTGAATGATCTAGTACAGCGAGTCTGGAAAAAAACTATGAATGCTTGGAGCCCCAAGACAGGTGATCAACTTTGTACACTTGGAACACAGTGTTGAACATCTGTAAGGAACTTTTGAAACTATATGGCATGAATAGAAACACCATAGCTGGTGTTCATTATTAAGAGTATACATTCCACTCCTTTCTGCTGTTTAAGAACCAGGAACTATATATGACAGGGATTGATAGTGGCATTTGCTAAGTAGTAGCATGGCCTTTCTCTCATACTACATTATTTGGCTGTAGACTATACAAATTCGAAAGGAAGAGTCGCAAAAACAGGAGCAAAGGCCACATGCAAACAAAGTGAGTGACCACTGTACATGAGTAATATTGTCCTTTGTTTTATTTTTATTTTGTATATACACACACACACACACACACACACATACAGAGTCTAATTGATTAGTCAACAGGCTAAAGTGCAATGCTTTTCAGTAGAATGCCCAGATTATTGAATGGATGTTATTTTGTGTGTGTTTCATAGATGTGGGATGTGTAGTAGGTGTGTGTGTGTGCTAGGGATTGTGTGTTGGTTAGCATTAGAGTAAGGTTTAGGTAAGGGATAGGCTGTGTATTTGTGTGTATGCGTGTGCGCGCGTATGTGTGTGTGTGTGTTACGGTTAGGTTACTGGATAGATTTAGTGTATAAGTATGTGTGCTTGTATGGTGAGTGTCCAGGCTGCCTTGTGTAGTAGTTTGTAGCTGAATACCAGGCTTGCTGTTCTGAAGGGGCATTTTAAGCCTAGCCTATAACCCAAGGTCAGAATCAAACACTGTAACTTGTGACTATGAGGTAAACACCTTAACCATTGTGTCAGACCAACTTGTAAGGTTAGGTAGTGTTATGGGAAAGATTTTTTTTAATTTACGATACAGGTTAGGGTTAGCAGGTATTACTAAGACTGAGCAGGGGGAAAAATTAAAAAAAAAAAACCTTCCCACTTTACATGAGCATGATGGAGTAGGTGATATTATACTAAGAACTGAGCTTGCAGAAGTATATTGGATAGGTAATCTCCAAGCTGATACACCAGCTTTGCTAGGGACGGCTTGCACCTGTCACCACTGGGCTTTCAGATATTGGAAAAGGCTCTTGCCACCCCCATAGTGCCTTTTTTAGGCAAGGCTCAAAAGTCAAACCTACCCCCATAGACAGCACAAGGAACAAGAAACTAAGGGTAATGCTGCTAAACGCCAGAAGTCTTAACCTCAAGATGCACTCACTCGAAGCTCTCCTCAGTATGGAGAACATCGATATCTGTGCAGTGACAGAAACCTGGTTCAAGGCTCCAGAGAGCACCCCAGCACTACCAGGCTATACCTCATATCATGCTTTTCGGCCCCAAAACCCGGACCAAACCACAAAAGGAGGGGGAGTTTCCATATTTATCAAGGATATCCACACCTCCAGGTTAGTGGCATTGCACGAAGTATCAGAGACCATCCATGTGCAACTAACAGTGGGCAAGACTGCTTTTCAGTTTATAGCATCCTACAGACCACCCTCTCAAAGTCAGGAATCCCATTCAGCTTTCCTGAAAACATTGGAGAACATGAAGATCTCTCCGAACACCATTATATTGGGCGACTTCAACTACCCAAACATTGACTGGAAGCACTACTCAAGCCCCAGCACCTTAGCCCAAAGATTCCTGGAAATTATAAACTCAAATGCTATGGAACAACTAGTCACCACTCCCACAAGAGGGGACAACATACTAGACCTGATCATTACCAACATGGGGACTCTATGCTCCACACCAGAAGTATATCCCTCATTGGTAAGATCAGACCATAAATTAATTTCACTGGATGTCCACATCCCGACCCCACCCCAGCCCAGAAAACCACAGTGAAAACTTCTCAAAAGCGAACTTCTCACTTCTCAAAACCGAAGTGGAATCCTTCAAGGCCCCAGGGCCAGTGGAAACTACAGCCCAAACTGCAGAATCCTATATAAATGCATTCTACGGACATCTCCAGGAATGCATGGATCATGCTATCCCAAACAAAACCAAGACCCAATCATCCAAAGGCAGGCGTCCAGTCTGGTGGACCCCTGCCATAAATAAACTGTACAACAGAAGGAGGAAGCTACTACATGATAGAGCCAAATCCCTAATAGGGAAGGCATCTCTGATCAGTACTAGCAAAAAATTACGATCCCTCATAAAATCCTCCAAGGCCAGCTTCGAGAGAAAAATTGCACAGGACACCAAAGATAATCATAAGGCTTTTTTCAGTTATGTTAGAAACCTGGGATGCAACTCCCAGACTTGTTCTGAGTTTATTCTAAACGACAAAAAATACACTGAACCCACAGACATCGCCAATATCCTGGCAGACAGGTTCAGTGCAAACTCCCCCCCTCAAAAGAGCAAGTATCTATGCCGGCAGAGGGCTGCCGCCCAAACATCTCAGATGCTCAGGTGAAGGCTGCCCTCTCCAAAGCAAAAAACACTGCTTCCATGGGACCAGATGGCGTCCCAGTTTGCGTCCTACATGAACTACAAGAGGAACTAATCCCGCAAATAAAACAGCTATACAATCTCAGCCTCACTACAGGATATGTGCCCACAGAATGGCGTACAGCAACAGTGGTCCCACTCCACAAAGGTGGAGCCTCTATGGACCCTGGAAACTATCGCCCCATAAGCCTGACTAGCTTAGTCTGCAAGGCTATGGAGAGGATCATCATGGAGCTCATAAACAAAGACATTGGGGATCTACAGACACTAGATCCTACCCAGTTCGGCTTTGTCAAGGGCAGATCCTGCCTTTTGAACCTGGTTGACTTCTTTGAAACAGTCACCAAAGCCATAGATGAAGGGAAGGTAGTCCACACAGCCTATTTCGACCTTGCAAAGGCATTTGACACAATACCCCACTCGGGCATCATAGATAAGCTATCCAGCTTAAATATAAACCCCTATGTCACAAGATGGGTCGCAAACTGGCTCAAAGACAGAACCCACAGAGTGAGAGTTGCTGGAGCCATGTCAGACTCGAAACCGGTCACAAGTGGCGTCCCACAGGGTTCTGTCCTGGGACCACTCTTGTTCGGTATATACTTTTCCGAGGTACAGGCAAATGTGGGAGGACTATGGCTCACCAAGTTCGCAGACGACTGCAAACTGGGCGCCATAATCAACTCTCCAGCTGACACAAACATCCTTCAAAAAAGGTCTCACAGAGACAGATAACTGGTGCCAGCGCCATGGTTTAAAGCTAAATGCCAACAAATGTATAGTCATACCCTTTGGCAAAAACAATGTGCCCACAAATTACCACATAGGTGGAAACCCATTAAGTACAGAGAAAGTTATTAGGGACCTGAGGACCCAAGTTGATAGCAATCTCTCCTTTGAAAACCACATTGCCAAAGTGGTTAGAAAGACCTTCTACATAGCCCACCTCATCACAAAGGGTTTCACATCTAGATCAAGAGAGGTAATCGTGTCCCTTTATTCATCCCTCATCAGGCCCATCATAGAATACAATGCCCCATTTGGGATGTACCTTACCCGACACCTGCAGCAATTAGAAAGACCCCAAAAGTATCTCACCAAGAGGATCAAGGGTCTCAAACAGATGTCATATGCTGCTCGGTTAAAAAAACTCCAGCTCTACTCAGTTGCATACCGCCTACTTCGAGGCGATCTATGCCTGACATACAAAGATATGTCAAATCCAGAATTAATGGACATGCTCCACCTCAGTAAATCTAAATCCCTTAGAGCCACACGCTCGAGGGACTTGAACCTCAGCACAGAAATAAATAGAACTTGCTGGAGGGACAGGTTCATAACCCAGAGGCTCCCTTCGCTCTGGAATAGAATTCCAGTTCATGTGAGGCAGAGCACCTCACTGAATCTCTTCAAGAAGAATCTCGATAAGTGGATGGGGGATCGTAGGTTTGTCCCAGGGATTACTCCCGTGTCACTATTAGACAGAGGCACAGTAAACTAAACCTTAAAAAGGGCACAGTATACTCAAATCAAGGGGTGGCGTAAGCCATACAGAATCGGGCTAGGCTTATAATTGCCCCAGGGCAGATAGCCTAGTATGAACCTATGAACCACCTGGATTAAACACTAGCATTCCTTTGAAACCAACTTTAAGAAAATGGAGACTTAATAGGTGAGTATTGGGACATTTATAAACATAACACAGTATGATTTGTATATTATTAATGGTCCTGTCTGATCTGAACTGTCATTGATTTATATAATTTTAGTGACCATCTTAATTTGAGTTTAGTCTGTATATAATGTGGCAGAATGGTAGATGGCCATATTACCCTGAATGTGCCAGATCTCGTCTGATCTTGGAAGCCAAGCAGGGTTGGGCTTGGTCAGTACTTACATGGGAGACCGCCTGGGAATACCACGTGCTGAAAGTTTATCATTTGCTTTGATACATATTTCAACACTGATTGGTTCAAATATCACATATTTTAACCTAATAGAACTGATTGGCCAGTGAACAATCAATCACTGATAAGCCTTACCTCATCCTGGATATGATTGGAACACTATAGATGGTTAGTATTTATTGGGATGTAAATGAGTTATGAAGTACTAACCATTTTTATTGGAGCCTACAACAACAGCCATCCAATAATGTTGAAGCAGTATAAAATCAGAGCATATATGTTCTTATTGGTAACTACTGTCCATGTTATGCTTCTAGCCACTGATTGGACCAAGATGTTTTTTTTTTTTGACCACCAATAGCTTTATAATTGGTTTTAGAGCAAAGGAGTTTTATTGGTCTAGAAAGGCAGTCTACATTCAATGAGGCTCATAGCCATTTTTACTTCATTTGCATATTGCTAGTGATTGGATAGCAGTTTGTTTAAATGTTCCTGATCATTGTATAAAGTGGGATCTGAGGAAGAGTTTACTTGAAAGCGCTTATCAAGTTTATATGGAAGTTTTAACTGCTTTATTTATTATTTTAAAGTGATACATTAAAGCTTTTGGTTTATGAGCAATGTCATGGTGGTTTTAGTACTTTGCTTTTTTGTTTGTATCATAATATTTCAGTACCAACCATTGGTGGCCGTACCTGTGCTTTATTTTTCATTTATATATATATATATATATATATATTGTACATGTCGTCATTTTTTTCACCAAAGGGTGAAAAAGCTGGTACAACTGATTGAAAATCAGCTGTTCAAAATTAATTGGCTTTTTTTTTTGTCTGAGATCGTGGAACAGCAGGGATTGGGGAATTTGCCCTTTCCCCACTGTAGTGAGATATTGGCATTGATGTGTATGGATCTACTTTAAAAGCTCTAAAGGCCAGATTACCAAACGTGATTTTTGTGACATGACATAATCTAAACCTTGATATCCTGAATGCAGAAGATTTACCAGGGTAAGTAAACACTTGCCCAAAATTGCAAAAACACACCGCAGTATGTAAAACCCACCAAGGTGGGGTGTGACACCCCCAATGTTGGCAGGTTGCACCCCCACACCCTCCTAACTATATATACCAAATCCAGGATCACACTACATTGGGGAAAAGGGCATATTTCCCCATGCTGGGCAAGTGTTTACTTACCCTGGTAAAACTTTCGCATTCAGGAAATCAGGATTTCGATGTCGTCTCATGAAAATCATGTTCTGTAATCTGGCCTTTGGAGCTTTCAAAGTAGATCCTAGAGAGAGAAAAATATAGATATACATACACACACACACACACACACACACACATATATATATATATATATATATATATATATATATATATATATATATATATATCTATATAAAAACCCCTGTTACCAAGCACGATGATAAGTGCTCGGAACACCAATACATAACACCAAAAATAAGGTCCAGCACAATATAAAAAAAGCTATATAGCTAAAATAAAGCCAGGAAGACCAGGAAAGTAGCGTGCATCAAAGTTTAATGGCTGACTAGACAAGCCATATCTCAAGCAACCAGGTTTCGCCTCT